>NC_044189.1:27229307-27436807 GCF_900880675.1 Sparus aurata | reverse complement strand
ATTGTTCTGCTTGTTTTACCTTTATTTATCCAGGAAAATCCCATTGAGATTAAAAACCTCTTTTTCAAGGGAGTCCTGACAATACCTAGTCGGATGAAGGAACGCTACAATTACAAACAGCTTGACAATGCTTGATGTTAATGAGGGAAAAGGAGTTAGTTACCTCACTGAGAAGTTGGAAAATGCAGCCTTTTTCCTGTTTCCAAACAACTGTTTGTTTGGTGTGAGCATTTCTGATGAACGACAGATAGCAGTATGTGTTATACTCACTGACAAAAGCATTGTATTTCCTGTGACTACTTCAAAATAAAAGTTGACCTGTTCCACCAATTTCAAGCTTTAATCTCAAACTGCAGCAGGAAAAGTTTTTACAGAGGACTCAAAGGGCTTCAAAACGCATTCACGCACACATTCATACACTGACAGGATGGCATGCAATGTGCCAATCGGCACATCAGGACCGATAAAGTACTTTCTATCCGATGCACCACACACACACACACACACACACACACACACTCAGTTTCTTGCTCAAGGACACAACAGCTTGCAGCCAGAGCAATGGATCGAATCATCGATTTGTAATGGTCATTTTTCATGGATTTATATCATTAAATAGACTACATGAGAAAATACCTGCAGACAAAACCCCAGGTTCGGATGTAGTAGTACACGAAAGCTGCTGGGAATTTGATTTTTGGAAACAACTAAATGTAAAAGTATTGCACGTTATTACCTTATTCAATTGTAATGGTGAATTTGTTAACTAAAACTTTCCTATTTTCATATGAAGCAGATATGGAACAACATACCGTGGTTTTGGACTTACATCTGCTTAAATAGGAAACAACGTTGTTAAATTTGGTGTTTGTGCTTGGAAAGAAAAAAGACAAACAAGAATGAGCTAAATGATGCTAAAACAATTAAACCTGAGAGAATATTGATGGCTGCAGCTTTAAATAGTCCTGCATGATTCACATCCATATTATATGATGCAGGCTGCTTCATTTCTGCTGTAGTGATGATTTTAGCTGCTCCCCTTCAAATATCTATTTAGGGATTCTACTTTTGAGTCAGCATGGGATAACAAGCCAAGTTTTATACTTTCTTGTTACCTTTTGTGTCAAAAATCAAAGCTACTGTTTCATAATTTGTTTTATGTTTTGGGATTGCTGGTAAAAAAAAAAAGTCTCTATAAGCATTTTCTCAACAATGAAGAGTTGTTGTGTCTGTGATTGTGTGCAGTGAGAAAGAACTCCGCCCCCATACAAGACATGCTGACACACACACCGCACACGCAGTGTCAGAGTGGGGCGTAGTTAGGGGTTGTTGGGGGGGGCAGAGCTTCTCCAGGGCTAATCAAATCCAGTGGAGACAGAGGCAGAGTCGGCTGCCTGCCTGCCCGTCAGCCAGCCAGCCTGCCTGCCTGCTCTCTGCTATTTTTAGAAGCCCAGCTCGCCGATGGCAGTTCAGCTCTCTTCATGGATACAGATCCCAGCTCGTGATACAGATATTTATAACTGCCACAGCTGTCTGCCCAAGTGTGAAACTCCAGCTGAACAACCAAATGATTTTCTTTTTCTTGGCTCAGGATTTAAACTGCTACCTCTTTTCGCCCTCTTTTGGCTTGTTCAGCACCAGCATTATGTTCAGTTTTATGTAATTTTCAGTGAGTATGTTTTTTTTGAAAGCTGATCTTTATTGATTAGCTCTTGATACATTGCCTGGGGAAAGTCAAAGTGGTCAGGGTTATTTTCAGCGATGGAAGATTCACGTTGCTGTTAATTATTGTTATAGTTTAGATTTCTAGTTGTGTCAGTTAAAGTAATACATTTATTTTCCTACCTAAATCAAAGGCAATTACTGGGGTAGACTATGTTTAGATACAAATTAGTGCAGGGCATAATGTTACATTTTATTATGGAATATAGGATAACATTGTCAGGTTTTTGATTGCAGGCATTGCATCAGCAGGCATATCTCTTCAGTCATGTCTCTATTGACACATTGATATCAGTGCTTGATAGAATCAAGACTTTGTTGGATATAGCTTCTTATTTTATCTCCATCAGTATCTTCATCAGCAGTGGACAACCACAGCGACGAGTGATAAAACCGAATTCTCATGACAGACTTTCAGCACTCGGATCACAGCTACATTGTTTCCATTACACAGTGTCTCTCCAGGATTGTTTATTTTGTTCTCTTAAGCCATGCAAGTCTTGGAGATTTGGAGATACATTCCATCATGAACCCTTCAGATTTTCTCTCTACCAGGAGTTTATATTTTTACCTGTGTCCGTTTGATGATTGGGTTTGTCCACAAGATTATACCATAATCTCCATTAGAAATTTCCATCGAACTTGGATGGTGGATGGGTCTCAGCCCAGAACAGACTCAATAAACTTTTGTTGCAGATCCAGATAAAGTGACAGATCTAGGATTGGCTGTTACAGATCTGGTGATCTTAAATGATCATGAAACAGTTATGGGTGGTTTAAATTGATTTAAAGAGTGATACAGGGCTTTCAAATTTGATCTTGGCAGAGATATGAGTTCTACTGAGTACCATACTGGTTGTGGTTATTCAAATAACAGAGAAATAAAGAGGAGCTTTTTTGTGTGTTTGTGTGTTTGTGTGATCTCGACTGAGAAGAAGAACTTTTACTACCCCAAAAGGTATCTTTAGGACTTTAGGACTGAGTGTTTAAAATCTTCATGTATAATAAATATATCAGGGCTCAGGGAATAAAACCACCAAATCATTTATACAGCAAAATTGATTAACAAATAAAAAAAAAAAAAGATTCTTACATTAGTATTGTTGTTTTCCTTGCCAGACGCACAGTGCAGTCAAGGGTAGCAGCACAGATAAAACTGGGGGCACCTTAATCAAATGGAGCATTGATTTTGAATCAATGAATGACCCCAGGAATCGCATCCGAAATTAATGTTGAATGTTCCCAAAGACTTCCCCTAGTATGCGCGTCAATATCTCAGCTTTGAAGATGCAGCTGCTACTGAGCTTGACCATGGGTTTAGCACATTTTTATGAGTTTTGAAATGACATAAACATTGTGTCCACCTAGAAAAATTGCATATAGTCGTATTTGACACAAGCTTTCGCAACTTGTGGATTAGAATGTGCAAATCTTCAAACAGAACTTGAGGTGCGGGGTGTGCGTGTGTTACGTGTAAACTGCACATTTTCATACATTTCACAAATGAAAATGGTTGCCACTTCAGAAATGTACATTTTCACATGTGAAGTACAAATGTTCATACATGATTTGCTTTTTTCCATATGTGGAAACAATTTCTCTGAAGATCAGACATCAGGCTAAAATAATGTCGAACCTTTCCATGATGTTGTCATTGCCTGTTAAGTTGCTCATTGATGTCAAAACTCCCTTTGGCTGTTCGTGAGTCAATAGTGTTACTCGAGAGGGAGAGAATAATTCAGTCCACCTATGATTAGGCTTCAAGTGGGTTGGGGGCAACAAATGGACCATATATCACATTTATTCCCTCAGGATGGTAAGCTTGGTGTAGCGTGCCACTATCTGTCAGTCTGTGTGTCTATTTTTAGACTTTGGCCTCAGGTCTTGGAAAGTTTCATAGCTCTGAGTGTCTTCTCTCGGCCTGGAGGTGGCTGCCGAGAGGAGGGATAGGGAATGTGAGACGATAAAGACCAATCAAAAGGCATAATCATCATCAGGAACACATAAAAAACAGAAAAGCAACACATGCCACACTGCCGCAGTTGCCGGCTGTTTGCCAACATGTTTATTCCTACAAGCCGTTTAATCCAAGCCGTTCAGAGAGTTTAATTTACCTGTCCGCAACACATGGTCCTCACTGATTGGAATTTGAAGCTACAGCTGCAAACCACAGCTGTGCCCCTCCCGCCTTCTTTTTTCCAGTTTATCTGTATGTGGCTGCCTGTTGTCTTCAGGCTACAACAACATCAAGCACATCCCCCGTGCCTTGGTGATGACGATGACGGAAGGGAACATGAGTGAGGAGAAATAAGAAGATGGATGGGGTGGGGGATGGGTTACTGTGGAGCTGATTCTGGTATGGAAACCCACGGGGATTTGCGGATATCTTTCTTTTTTTTTTCATGCTGCTAGGGTGCGGATCACATATAGATACTTGTTGCATCCGCCGTCTCTGCGGACACTGCATCTGCCTCCATCCCTCATCCTATCCCTCTGCGACAGAGATGCAGCAAGGTCTGCCACTGTCTCTTTCATGCCACAGGTAGTAGTTCCGTCAATGTGAATGTGATTCCGTAAACGAATTTCATTCTTTATCAGACAGAGTTGGCATTACACGCATGATAATACAGTGTATAATTCACTCGCTTCTTACCACAAAATTTCTGCCAATGTGAAATGATATGATTTACATGTGAGGCTTTAATTTGATATTTTTACTTGCAATTGACATTTCCTGCATGAGCTGTCTGCTGGATATCACCAAGCTAAGGCTTTGATTTGCTCATATGAGGATTGTTAATATTTGAGCAAACTGTGAATCAGCGTGCTTGCCTTCTGTGAGAGTCAGCGAACCTGCAGGCTTGCCTTGCAGTTGGCTTAAGTTTTGACCTTAGTGTTGGCAGCTAGTCAGTACACCACTTGATCGCGTTTTTTTTTTGGCTGTAGTTGCAGCAGACAGGAGGCACGTCCTCCTGGCAGTGACACTTTGAGTCTCCTTATTTAGCTTTTAGTGCCTGGATCGTGTTCTACTCATGTTCAAGAGACAAAGAAGATGGGTTAGCGCCGCACATTTTGTCCCTGATGACCTGTCGCTGCTCCATCAATGCTAACACTGTGATGTGTCACCGGGGGCCTCCTGTCTGCAACTGACGGCCAAATGATCTTGTCTATTAGGACCATAACCCCAGGGATAAGCAAGTTTTGCATTCTTCTTCCTAATTACTGTTCATGTAAAATACACAACTCTCGCAGGGCTCCCAGGCAGCTTCTTATGAGCTGCAGTGAGACAGACTGAGACTGGTTTACCTCTTGGCTCTATAGCATTTAGTGTGGTCCCTTTAGAAGGCTGTCCTCACTCAAAGAAAGTAATGAGATATGAACTTTGGCTTTTGAATTATTGTGCATGTAATATATAATGCAATTATTGTTATCATCTCATACACTATACTAACTGACATCACACATCATCACATATGCTGATTTATGCTTAGAGGTTCGTTTGGGATGTAATAATGGATTTTGCACTCAGTTGTTGTTAGTGGTGCTGTGTCGGGCATGTCTGAGCTGACCAACCAGAGCACACTGGGTATTCAGGAGGGCGGGCGCTTTAAGAGACAGGAGCTACAATAGAGCATTTCAGACAGAGGGGCGACGACAGTGCTGCAGCACTGGACTGTATGAGAAAACAGATGAGTTTTTTTTAAGTAAAAATAAAATTAAGAACCTGAAAATGAGCCTAATATGTCTCCTTTAAGTTTATATAAACTTATAAGTTTATATAAACTTAAAGGAGGTGTGATGCTGGTGTGATTCTGATATGCTCACGGACAAGGTTTCACACCCATTTGTTAAATTCACATTTGCCTATTGAATGTACTGACTATAGTTTTAAATTGATGTATTTTCTAAGGCAATATGGTGTGTTTATGACCCACATCAACATAATTGTAGTTAGACCTAAACAACTTGTTAATTAATGGATGAGTCAGTGGACAGTAATTTGATATACCCTCAACTATACTAACTAGCTTCTTAAATCTGATGATTTGCTGTTTTACTCCTAATTTCAATGATATTATACTGTATTCTACTATATTAAAATTGTAATTTGATTCAAACATTTTTATAAACTCAACAAGCATTTTGATGACGTCACCTTGGGCTTCGGGTAATATTGACTTGGAAATTCCTTTATTGGCAATTATTTAAGAATTCAAAGACTAATCAAAGGGATAATACTTTATTTTCCCTCCTAATTAAACAGTTGAGATCATGGTGTTACATTTTCCATTAAAATGTTCTGGTATTATCATGGCTTCCTGTTGTTGTTATTATCATTAAACAAGGACAATGTCATAGGGCTGTCACTTTTTATACAAACGTTTTTGACAGAATCTTCAAATGTAGGAAAAAGATGAATCCGTCTAAGTATATAATTTAATGCATAAAATGCAAAAGCCTTTATGCTGTACTAAGTGTCTGGTGTTGCACTCTGACCCATTGCTTGCACTGTGTCTCTCAGTTGATTGAAGAAATGTTGTTTACAATCAGAGGAAACCAGCAGATAATGACCCCATCAAAACATCTGTGGAATGCATGGATGCATCTCAGACTTAACACAAGAGATTGCTAAACTGCGGAGGAGATAATGCTGTATGCCAGTTGACATATTCACCATAATAAATCTGGTACACCTGTTTGCTCACACCCATGGGAGCAACCAGAGGCAACATGGATGAATGAAGTAACTTAAATTGAGTGTGGGATCAGGCTCATGGTTAGTTTTAGAGTGTAATTTAATACATTTTGTTTATTATTAATGATTTAACTGTTTTGTGGCAATTTAAGCGACAGCCTTTTCTATTAAGTCTGGGTCACAAGTTGAAATTAGGTTGATTGTTAGTTTGCCTTCTTTCTGCTCAAAGATTAATACTCTCTGTACAATTTAAAACATACAGGGGAACAAGACCTGCAGTGATAGAGCAAATGATTATTCCTTGTTTGTTGGCTTTGTGTGGGTGTGGGTGTGCGTGCGTGTGTGTGTGTGTGTGTGTGTCTGTCTGTCTGGAATCGCTGGTGTATGCACACCCAGTGGGTGAAATTAGAATAGAATCAAGCGTTTCATCATGCTTACTGGACTTGAATCCATGTGTGAAATCCAGCGAGCCAGGCCAAGTGTGGCTCCATATGCTGCAGTGCTTGATGACTGAAGCGATGTCGATCAGATTCAACAGATCAGACCTTCAGCAGCAGCACAGTCACCCTCCAACAGGATGTTTATACATCAGCATGCCTCACCATCCAACACACCAGCCTTTTTCATTTGACAGGTCATTGTTGCTGATTTGTATGTGTGCGTGTTGGCAAAAATGTCACCAGGCAATTTATCTTTCTCAAGCTTTGGAGCTTCTTGCTTTCAGCTCTGCTTGTCCTGTCTTTGATGCTGACTTCACATCTCCATGGTTCACTGGCTGTTGATATACTATAAGAACAGCAGTGAGGGCAAAGGGTGATGCGAGGCTTCTCCCTGTAGTCCCTCCAGCTGGTAAACGGTGTGACACCCACAGAGGACCACAGAGTTACATAAAAGAGCAGCCGTTTCGTGTCTGAGGCACCCGTGGGTCCTGTTTACCTCTGATCACACAGGAACAGTGAAAACTCTGTGTGTGTGTGTGTGTGTGTGTGTGTGTGTGTGTGTGAGGGAGGGGGGGCGGTGGCAGTCTTCATCTCGGACAGATGCCACTCTCCCTTGACAAAATGCAGTGCTGCTGTTCATCCACTTTCCTTCCCTGTCATGACTCACACGGTATAATCAGATTGAACAATATGTAAGTGAATTATTCAACACTCAGAGAAGAAATCAAATTACTCTGGATGAAATGGTTCTTTTATTGTGAGAATTCACAGGAAGTACTTGAACACATGAAGCAGATACACCTGGGTTTCCATTTGATGTGTCACCCCCAGCCACAACAACCAAACATTAGGCATGTTTACTTCCTAGGTTCAAGGCCTTAATTTGAAAAGTTGAAAATTAGATCATTTTGGAATACTTGATTCCCATACTTTTACAAAACAACACTCACCAGCAGTGACAGCAGAAAGATTACTTTTTCAGTATCCATGTTCTGATCATGTTTTTTTTGGCCCTCGGGTCAACAAGTCCATATACATTGGAGCCCGACGGATAAAGGATTTTCAAGGCCAATACCGATACAAATATTTGGTGATTAAAAAATCAGATATCCTGATATATCGGCTGATATATATATATTTAAAAAAGAAATAAATCCAGAAACGCGTAACAAAACATAAACAGATTTCCGTAACATTAGTTGTTTGTAGTTATTTATGAGTTCTCACTGAAATAATATGATAATGCAGTTTAAAAATAAGCTTGTTTGTTTAAAGTCACAACAGAACAGTGTTGCCAACAAGGACGTTGTAGAGCAGGGGTGCCCACAGCTTGCGAGCTACTTTCAAACATCTATTTATTTATACATACACTGAGTATACTGTATATAACACAATGCATAACTGATATGTAGAGAGTAATGTAACCCTTGGTATTGCACATAAAAATTGACAGCAGTAATGAACATAGGTGACAAACAGCCATCAATACTGCTCACAGTTTACATACCGGGAGCTGGTGGTTTCCTTGACAAAGTTTTTGAATGACTGAAAACAAGACCAAAACATGACCGAAACAAGGAGTCAGCTGCCCCAACGAAGGCCTCTTTTATCATCTTAACACTTAACAAAGTGAAACAAACAAAACAAAGAATGAATGTATTGCCTCTCAGTCCGTACAGAGGGAAAAGCACTGTCCGCATTAACAAACTTGCGTCTGGAGGTCCTCTGCACACTCTCTGCCGGAAGAGCAGCGACCATCCAACATCGCTGTGAGCCGGGGGAGACCACAGCAGCAGAGGAGAGTGATAGAGGAGCCAGGCGGTGGTGGAGGGAGGACCAACGGAGCAATGATGGACAGCCCACAGAGTATTGAGTACATTGGTTTGAACCTTAGCATTGCTAGGCTAACAGCTGATCGGCGGGGCTTAGTCAGTGTCTTATTTTTTAACAGTTTGAAAGTGCCTCTTAACATTTCCCTTCTTCGGAATTGCGATTGTAGTTCGACAAATGCAAATTTTTTGATATCCCTTCTGTTGTTGATATCAATTGAAGCCGCTAACCAGGACACTTAGCTCGCTTGTGTTTTGCAGTAGCTAGCGCGTTTGCACATGCACGGTGACCCATGACACGTGACCTCTTCAAGAAGAGATCTCAGACTGGCCGTCCTGTACGTCAATCAGGTGGCATAGACTCGACCTGTTGTATTTGCCCTTTGGTGGACGCCAACACTCATAACATGGTTGGAGGGTGTTTCGTCCGTTTTTATTTTATTTTTCAAATATTCATTTATCGGCGATTATAAATGCTGATACTGATAGTTTGGAAAATGCCTAATATCGCCCGATAATATCGGCCTGCCGATAAATTGGTCGGGCTCTAATATACATTGAGTATTTCTTTATTATGACTTCTCGTCCTACACATCATAGCTGCAATACACAATCGACAATTTTTTCTTTAATGTATCATTGTAAAGAAAAAAGACTTATTGTACAATGCAATGGTTATGGAATAATGACACCATCGACATTCAGATTGGTTCCCTATAAACCAGGGCTCAAAAAAAAAATAAAAAATGTTTGGTTGAATTAGCCTGGTATTGTTCAATATTTTCACATTTTCTGTATTAGCCTATTATCATTGTGAACAGACTGTAGTGCTTTTTAACCTATCGCCCTCAATACAATTTAAAGTTTACAAAGTTTAGGGGTGTCCTATCGTTGAGTTTTGCATAACACTGTTACACAGAGGAGTATTTTGGTGTGGAAAATTTTGACGGTATATCCATGAAATGTATATTTTTAGCCCCACTCAGCTTCACTTGTAATGATGCATAGCAATTAAAGGGCTACTTAATGGCCCCTGTGTTGGTTAGACATTTAAAGTATAAGCCTGTGTCACAAACTGTGTGATTGTTCAACAAAAGATGCTTTTTAGTTGCATCATAGGAAATTAAAGAAGAATAATTTGCAGTGTTTTAGCAGAGAACAAGAATGATGGATCGTTTTTGGCAGCTGGCGTACCCTGATCGTGATCAGTTCAAATAAAAAAAGTAATGGAATGGATCAGGCTTTGTATAACATATCATCTATCTTTATATAACTAATATTATCTGTTGAAAAATGCCTTGATGGACCTCATGCACATTTATAAGATCTGCTCACGATGTTCCTTTCTATAAAAAGTGATTGAAATGCTATTGTGCAAATGGCAGAATAGATTGCCTTGACAGTTTCTTTGTAGGCTTGAGAATGAGGCTTTATAGCATTTGCACCAAAACTGTCTTGTGATCATTAGGTTGAAGCTCAATCTTTCATTGTCTAGCAATTGAAAATACAAAGTGCGGGGATGAGATGCATTAGGGCTTTCTGATCTCATGACAACTGGCTCAATCAAGTCCCAGTGGTTTTATTGAAGAACAAAAGTATGTCTGCATTGTGAGTTGTAACTTTTTGTTCATTACATTTTGAACATGGTGAAGCCTTTTCCCATCGTTACCACCTATATAGACGGAACAAGTCTGGAGATACTCAGATAATGTCAATGTTGATTCCAATGTTTTTATGCTTACTATATTCTTCATCAAATAAATGTATAATTGCAATTAATGGATGGAGGGTCGTCATTACCATTCTTAATGAGTATGTACAGGTTGCACATCAGTATTCTGAACTGACAGGCGTACATAGTGGCTTATGCCAAGGCCAGGATATTGTAAGGTTGTGATGACCCTGGTGTGGTAACCAACCAGGGAGCCTTGGTTTTAAATATTTGCATAAACAAATCACAGCTGTTTCACCGCTAACCTGGTATTGTTAGAGTAGGGTAGAAAAAGGGTTTCTGGGAACAGGCAGTCCTGGAGGGTTTTGGTAAAATCAGGGGAGGAGGTTAAACAGCTTTATGATGAACTGTTTATCCCATAAGTCCTGAGCAGGTCACCGTTTCCAACATTGATTTTTACTGAATAAAATGTGTAGAACAGGGGTACTCAAATGCAAATCTTAAATGGCCACAAAGATTTTTTTCGATGACTCATAGGTCCATGTATTGAGGTCGGTCAGGCCACATGCAATAATACTGAAATATATGTCATTTCCATTTTGACATTGATCAAAATACATCAAATCAAATATTTCCTCTTTGTTTGCCTTCAAACACTGTGTCCATCACTTAAGTCACGCATTATTTTATTATTTCTGCATCTGAGAATGGCCTCTTGTGCTTCCCAAAATCCGCACCACTTTGCTGGTGCTGGTGTTTCTTTTTGTTGTTGTGTCATAGATGTGACAAGAATCCTGCTTGCAGCTTGATATGAAGATTTCAGTGCATTTATTTTTGTTGTTCTTACCTCTGAATTTTGAGGAAATGTCTCCTCAAAATCCCTATGCTTCGTCTCTGTTTCAAATTGGAAATCTTCATCACCGCTATAGTCTCCTTGCATATTAAGCACATGGGTCTTGTGCTGGTTGGAGGGAGAAGGAATGCAAATTTTTCAGTCCACTCTTCTTTGAATTGCTGATTTTCACTGTCCACTTTTCTTTAAGCAGTGACCTTGGAACACGCCATCTTCGTGCAATCTAGACTTTTACGGCCGGCAAAATGTCAATATACAAACTGCTTCAAAAATGAAAGTGAAAGTTAAAAATTGCGCTCACAGCAGTGAGTTACCCAATTGTCTATGTATTGTTGGCATGGAGACAAGTCCCGGTATACATGAGCTGACCCAACCAAACACAAAGTGAAGGAATAACAGTTCGGGGGCCATAAATAGGCGGCCGGTGGGCCGGATGTGGCCCGGGGGCCCCTATTGAGAACCACTGGTGTAGAATAATGAATCATCACCGGCCGGTCTGACATGCACATGGTTGTTTTCCAACAGCTGGTGCTAGTTGGGCAGTCGATCTTGTGTGTGTAACAACAGACCTGAGATGTGCATCAGTCAAATGCAGTTCTCTAGATGGAACACAAACCTGCCATCCTCAGGTGCCCTTAAAGGATGATAATCAGTTGAAATGAAAAAAAAGCCTTCATATAGTGTGTAAGTTGTTGTGAATTGTAAGAATTGAAAATGGCAATGATATTTACTCTGCCTCGCAGACTTTCTATTAAGATGTGTCTACTGGCTGAGGAAATTATAATGAAATTGAAACAGACCAGCACAACATGAATAAAAGATGTTTGTGTGATTTACATGGGTGTCTACAGTACTACTAATTAAAGCGCAGAAGGCTCAGAATGCAGGTGCTAAGTGCTCTATTGACCTGGTCCACGCTGATGACTAACAGAAAGAATTATAGTAGAGGCGAGGGAAATACTCATTGTTCTGTGCTGGCTTTTGAATTACGTTCACAAAGTGACAGCCAGTCACTGAAGTCACTGTAAAAAAAGAGAATAAACATATCTCAGTTAAAAAAGTCTAGTTGAAATAAGTTTGTCTTTTAATTATAGCTGTGGGCAATGTGGCCAGCAGTGCAACATATTTTAAGGACTCCATTGCATTTGTATCATCAGGAATGACTGCCTACGGAGAGTTTCTCCCATAGTTAAATTAGATTTTAATCTCTTGTCACACATGAACCAGGAAGAACGGCTAAAATTTTTAATGCCTGTGGACTGTAAACGATGGATTTGATTGGATAATTTACAACGCATGCAATTGGTATAATCTAAGCCAATGGCATAAAGGCTGGAAAAGTGGCACCAGTTTAAGTAGCAATGCTATGTCAAATTTTAATAATTCTCTTTTAATTTATTGGTTATACATGTAGTATCAAATCTGGATAGGATGGCATCTGGGTCTAGACCCAAACTGTGGTAGCCTATTTGCGTCTCCTGCACTTGGGAACCCCCCCACTGAGGACATAGTACACAAAACATTTCCGGAGCTTCACAGCAAATCAGTTCCCATCTTCTTTAGTTGTTAAGAAGTTGCTGCATTTTCATTTTTGAGTGCACTTGTCCTTTAACCATTATTTTATTTTTAGGGCATCTCAAAACCTTCAAGTTCTAATTCCATTATTACTATGCCTCTGAAATAAGACACTCCTGGGAAACTCTTGATAACATTGTCAAAATATTTCATGCGTATGTGTGGAACTAAAGAGAGATGTTCTGGTTCAGAGCTTACCATTTGCATGCACACAATTATTATGTAAGCCAGGGATAGGTGATGCTGTCTTTAAGATCTTGAATTAAAATCTTGACATTGGCTTAATAGCAGGTTTGGTCTTTGGAAACACAGTTGGTAACATCAGTGCTGCCTCACACTTCTGTCCCCTTCCCAGCACACCCCACAGTGACGATCACATTACCTGTCTGATGCAGCAAATTACAGCTGCTTGGGGGAATCTATGTTGTACCACTCATTTTGTGGCAATATTTGTACCTGCTGTAACAATTTTGAGCATGACATCCCCTAACCCTCTTCGTCATGGATTCCTCATAGTTAGGCAGGTTGCTCACCCACTCTTTAAAATGTCTCCCATTCTAATTGCCACATCAGAGGCAAACCCTAACTGTGAGGGGGTGCAGAGCGTGACATTAAAAACGCTGTGGGCAGAAATGTCAGGACCATCATTAAGTGGACCGGCTCGGGGCTGTTCTAGATCAGCTTTTGGTTTGGGGGTGGTTTTGGAGCAGGCAAAGTTATTATACCATGCTATGCAAACGTGTGTACTTCACTGGGTCTTCTCCCTTAAGATAAAATTTAGAAAAAAGTTCCTTTTCCCTGTCAGCTGTGTCAGCTATTTTGGTCTGCATGCAGCCTGGATGTTACTGAGCAGTTTTTAGATGCTCTAACCCCCATCATCTGTCAAATCAACACAGACTTGTTCACAGTGCCCTCGCTCCTCATCATCCAGCGATTATTGCTAAGTCATTACACCCTGGGACCAATAGAGAACATATTCCCTCTCATCAGCCCTCCTGCCCTCTTCTCTCATGAATCATCTGTTGCCAACAAGCACAGCAGAAACATGATAATGTCAAGCTGTCTCAAGGCCTCAAATACAATGAAAGTGCCTCCAACGCAGACTGACAGACCCAAAAGAAGCTGCATCTGATACAGCGATAAAACTTTGCATTGAATTGATTTCCATATTGTTGCAAACATATTGCATCAAGTCCAAACCTCTAAGCGACTTCTGCAGCAAGACTCCAGTAATAAACATTAGTACGAGAAATAAATAGTGTTGTGCTGCTTCCACCTACTTATCAGTGGACACTGCGAACAACTTGATCCCACTGAGTATTTGATTTGTATTTCACTTCCTCAGTTAGATATGAAGCTATCTTCAGTATGCTGTTTAACGTCTCAGCGTTTCCCCTTCAGTTGAAACCGAGGGACTCAACTGATTGGTTCAATGATTGACAGCCAGGTGTACATACGAGAAGTTCCAGCAGCACTCCAATTGGACATATTGCATCTAAATGCCCCCAAGTCATTTCTCAGTTTTCTGCAGAAGCCGGGGCCACCAGGCGACTAAATGGCTCTTCTGGCTGACGGCTCACTTCTCTGCCACAAGGCAGATGCAACCTAAACAGGGGTCAAGCCTCATTTTAAGGACAATTAGGCAGGCAGACTTCCATTTCTTCACATCATCAAAGTACACTGACCTCGATGTACCCACTATTCAACCACCTGTCCAAGTTATATGGGGAAATCTCCTGAAAGTAATATCACCCAGGTTCCATTTGTAGATAATAAAAAAGAGAAAGAAAATGTGTGTATCCAGTGCAACATGTTATTCACCGCATGTTTTTTTGTTAAGGTTGGAAAAATAAATGGTTTTGGAAACAGAGAGAAATTGATGTTGTGTAAGTGCGTCTCCCATAAACTGGAGCTTTACGCCATTTCCAATTTGGCCGTCTGCAGGAAGATAATGATGTTTCACACCAGTGCCTTTTACTGTGGCTTTTGCTGAGACTGCAGAAATGGTTTGGTGAAATTCTATTTTTTGTTTTTCATTTCCATTAGCTTTGTGTTGCCTTCCTCACTCCATAATTGTCAGAAAGGAAAGAGTCTTAAGAGAGAGACTGCGTGGTTACAGAAGTAATTTTCCTTTGAAACATTTGTTGTTCTTTTCTCACCTCAGCCCTCTGGTCTTTATTTAAAGCTACATGAACCACTTAATTTACGAATAGAGATATGTAGAAAAAATATGCAAGTACAGACTGGGCCAGAAAGCAGAACTTTGACCACAAAAAATACACATAATTGAGAGCGGTTCCTGGTGTGGTGGATGAGTGGTGCAGCAACTAGGGTTTCATTCATATGCCATATTGCACAAGTGAAGTGGTAAATATATAGTTAATTAAACTTAAGTTAGGGGTTATTTTACCATTTACAAACCAATGAAATGCTTTATTAATGATTTAGTAAGCAACAGTAAAGCTTTTTAAAAATCCACTGCACATGTATAATGACCATCCAGATGTTTATATTTAAGTAGTCCCCCCAGGAATCCGCGATTGCGCGATCGCGGAAATTACCGCAGATTTCTCGGCCTTCCGCGGATTCAAAGACCTTCCGCGGGATTTCACATTTTGCATGTAGTTTTCATCCCGGCCGCTAGATGTCGCTGTCAGATAGACTGGGCTCAAGACTCACAGTAGAAGTACACTACCCACTGCATCCGGTAGACGCGGGAAACGTTTACAAAAGAAAAAACTGTTAATAATTTGGACTTGATTGCACATTTTATGTCAGCATTTCATTGCTGTAACTGAATGTTTACATTTACTATCTGCAGTATGCAGTAGGCACTTTCTGTTCCTAAACCTTCACTCATAGTTTGGTGAAAAGTTTTGCACTTTTTATGTTGCAAATAACTCTGCCCAACAGGGACAAAGAATTGCTCTCCGCAGAATTAAAATTGCTCTCCGCGGAATTTCAACTTTTTCTCTGCAGAATCCTGGGGGGACTATTTAAGCTACACAGTATTCATTAACTATTTACAAAGTAAACATCATTTTAAAGAAGTGTGATTAACTATGAATTTACCTATATTAATTATGGTTTCCCTTAGACATAATTGTGTTGTCATTCATGGAACTCAATGAACATTTTTTGCATTGCTTTGACTTTTGACTATATCATCAACAGCTGATACACATAAATCACTTTTGGTGCTGAACCTGACTGTATTTAAACTGGAAAAGTTACTTTTCATATTCGAAAAACAAAAATTAGAATGATATCTGAATGACATTTTTTTTTCTAAGTTTGACTTGTTCTCTCCTTTCCAACCTTTCTAAAATTAACTAGAAAAATAAAAATAAAGAGCACAACTATGACTTTGGTTCACTTACCTTAGACCTGCCCCTTGAGTGAACATTGCTTTCACACTTATCATCTTTTTGCCAAGCTAAGCTGTAAAGAAGCTGCCTCTCTATTGAAAGTACACTGATTAAATTGATATTGATCTTCTTATGTTCTCAGCAAGACAGCCTATAAGTCAATTTCCCAAAATGTTGGAGTATTCCTTGAAGAAACAACTCAGCAAGTCTTTGCCCCAGTGCAAACAAAGGGTGGTCACTAAAACACGCACACTTGTGCAATTTTGACATCCCTGTGTCCCTACCTATCTGTCAGTGGGATGATTTATCTTAGTATTCCTGTCACGAGACATGTGGCCATGCCATAATCTCCTCAGCAAGATGTGTGAGGATCTTTATCTCAGTGCCAAGGCATTAAAAACAGCCTTCAGCTTTCCTCTTCTTTCTGTTTTCATTCACCATAGAGAGAATACTGTTTGGGGCGTTTGTCATTCATTTCTATTGTCAAACAAATGCTGCATTTGTATGGATGTATAAGATGGATGGTCTTCTGAGGCTTGTTGTGACACAGCAAAAAAATATGGAGTGATTGCATTCAAGGTGAAAGCCAGTCTGACGCTGAGGCGGCTATCCATGCTTAGCAGCTAAACTCAGATTACATCAGTATTTTGAAAGATCAAACAAAGGCCAGTGCAGACACCAGCTGATGACACATTTGCAAGCTTTACATTTTTTATTCAGGGCCTACACTGTGGTTATAGGATTAGTTAAAATGTGAAAGAAACAACATGGCAAGCTCAACCACAGTCAGAGAGTTTACAAAAGATTGACAATTATTCAAAGAGGATTATTGCGTGCTGAAAGTGCACACCTTACCTGCAAAGACAAGCCATGACTAATGTCTTAGGTCTGAGCAAGTGAATGCATATTTTTACATGTGAACAGTGTAAGTGCAAGGGATTCACCTTTTTATACCCCTTTCAGATTCTAACCTCTTTAACTTCTTGACCCTTAATGGGTAGAGGTTGGGTATTGTTAGATGTTGTTCCATGTCTGGTGATCTGAGTAGATGATACATCACCAAGTGATAGGTCACTTGGTTAAAAGGGGCTGGAGCAGAATATAAACAGATTATCATTTGGGATGTCCAGATCAGGTTTTTTTCCCCCGAGTCCAAGTCATTTGATTTTGAGTATCTGCCGATACCGAGTCCCGATCCGATACTTATATAATACATTAGAAAATAAAGAAGAGTGAAGTAACAGATCCAGGCTGTCCCTTATTTTTTATTTTATTCACCTTATTTTATCATTTAACGCTTATCATAGATGTGATTGGCAAAGGACAAAGAACAAGAAAATATACGGCTCCACTATGTCTCTCTTAACATTTATTTTGTCCTGTTGTTGGCTTCAGCTAAGAAAGAAATAGTTTGCCCCACATGTCCAACCTCTTGGGCATTAGAGAACTTTTTTTTACCATTTTTTTTTTTTATATTATTAAATTTTTTTTATCGAAACAAAATCTGTTTCAGAAGTCAGAGGGCCACATGACATGGAAGTCATAATTTCTGCATTTCAATATTCATATAAAATAGAGGAAGCACTTAATTACAATAAAAAGAGCTGTGTCTCATTTCTCCAGTTTTCTTATACAATGTGCTGCTGAATTGGAGTCACTGGGCCTCATGACAAGGAACATATCGAAAAACAGCAAATCATTTTGTATTAATATATTTATGCTAAGTAATCAAATCAAATCATATAAATTTTATTTATATAGCCCAAAATCACAATCACGTTGCCTCAGTGGGCTTTACAATCTGTACAGTGAACAACATCCTCTGTCCTTAGACCCTCGATTCGAGTGAGGAAAAGCTTCCTAATCTAATGACGGTCCCTAAATCAGTTTCCAGCGGTTCAGCGCGAGGCTCTGGGAGGTGAGCTGACCGTCCTCTTGCTGCTAACACTGAGTGAACCTCAGTAAAGTCACGGCTGGACCCGAGTGAATATCCACCGAATATCCAACCTAAAACTAACTTCACTCCAGTTCGATGAGTTGCCTGTTGTAGCCTTTGAATAGGATGACGAGGATTTCAGTCACTCAACTTAAAAGTTGACTTGTAGAAATTATACAAATAGCAGTAATGACAATTGTGATTGATTTCAAGATAACTTAGGGTGTAGTGCTGTCACTGTGTGCAACTTAAATTCGCCATTCGCCTTTAATATTAAACGTACAAAAATCATGTCCTTTTTTTGCGGCAGCGGAGCTGAAATCCAGCAGCAGAATGCATATAGGGGAAACACTGACACATCAGATATCCTTCCGCAACGACTGCAGACTTTTGGTGGAGCTCTGCTTTGAATGAAGTTCCGTCGTGACAAATGAATGGACAACTTGCGGAGTGACATGAAGACATGAATCAGAGGCAAAAGAAACGTTGACAGCGGTGGCCGGTCATTATGTTTACCAATACCCGACCCGTGCCTTGCGCACACAAATTTTTCCCATTTGTTTTGAAATATTATAGATCTGATAAAAAATAATAAGAATAAACATACATACATTGAGATTGGCTATTATTGCTCTAGTAATATGAGAGGCCATCTTCATCCCAGAGTGTATCAAGGTGAGCTTGTCTTTGTGAAGACTGTCCTTTGAAAGTCTTGGGAAAGAGGTGTTTTATTTTGTAGAGATTATCAGTTACCATTATTATGCATGATAGTAACAGAAGAAAGCTTGAGAGAGAATGTCATACCCAGCCTACAATTCATGTCATTCTCTGTATTGCAAAGTTACTAAAAGTTTCCCCCTCCTTTTCCCCAAAGCAAGGTTCAGGTGTGGTTACAGAACTGAAGCATACTTCAGTTGTTGTATTTTGATTGTTGTCTTTGTGAGCAACAAAGACAAGCAGAGAAATTGCATGAAAATGTAACTTAAAGTGAGACTATGAAACGTGTGAGAAAAGAATGACCTTTCATCCTGTGGAAATAGGCATAGTTTCATCATAAGTGGGTTCAATAAAGGACGAATGTGGACAGGTATGACCAGAAGCATATGGTGGCCAGTGTTTACTAATGTTGGTGCTCCACACTTGCTACTGTTACAGTACTTTTTGTGTTATCCCGTCACTGTAACTTTAAGCCATGAAGTCACATAGTTTAGCTTTGAGGATCATCATGTTTCAACAAATGTTCCAAAGTGATACGTCATTTATTAGAATAACAGAATAGTCTCCAATGCCATGTTCCTCCATTTTTATTGCCTTTTGTTTCCCATTTGCTTGTTGCCCGAATACTACAAGACATTCAGCTTGAACATAAAACAGCTCATGCAGTCTGGTTACCGGCCATTGTGACTGCTTTAATCGAACTGCAACCTTAATCTAGGCCTTCTCACTAATCACGTTGTTTGTATGCATGTGACGGTAATGCATGCGTGCGGTCAGGCTGTTTGCTGAGGCTGTGTCTTGCTACTGGTCTACTCCTAACATTGTCAGCTCATTACAGCGAGCCTATTTTTAGCCCGGTGCGATTGAAATAGGGTCCTGAGGGGGCCAAGAGCAGAGAGTGGAGAGCGGGATGGAGAGGAATGAATGAAGGAACAGCTCGGGGCCGGCCCCGGTCTGAACATGGAATCAGGGTGCACAGCCACTGTTTGTTAGTGTCGCTGAGACAATCACTGTTCCTCAAGAGGATCATGTTGAGGCTATTAGTACCACACAGACATCAAACAGATCACACAGCTGCATGTAACACAGCCCCCGACTGCTGAAAAGAAAAATGAGACGGCATATTTTTGCTCTCGGTATAAGATATCGTCATCATTAATCTATAATATGTCAGAATATAGAGATATACCACTAGTGTTTATTGTTATGAAGCAATATGTCACCCACTGGATGGAAGTACATGGTAATATCAGGCTTTAGCAACACAGACAATATTGTTATAACAATAAACAGTTTTATTTTATTTTTATTTTTTTCATGGGATATGTTGATAGCAATTAAATACCAAAACAACACCAGCCATATCCTTTCACCAACAGGAGGACATGTTGTTACAGAGAAAACAAAACAGACCTCAATGCAAATGGCCTTCATTCGGTGTCTTTCCTGAAGGAATCCGAGCATTTTCAGTCAATCAATTCAAATAAGATTCTTATCAATGTGCTGTTCCTTTTATGCTGTTGCCAGCGCAGCATGAGCCAGTCTCTTGCTCGCATTGTAGCGGCTGCCGCTCTTCCTCCACATCCAAAGCAGACTGGCTCCTCTGTTTACCTTCTAGGGAAGACAAATAGTCTGGAAAATGGTATTCAGAGAGGAAATTAGGATTTGGATTTAAGCTTTATGAAATATTCCATCCTTAGAATAAGCATGGTAATGATATTAAGGTCAGTGTCTTCACAATATCAGGTGACTTACTGGAAGCCTGTTTGTCGTATAATACATAACAAGTAGTACCTTTATACCAAATAATAAGCTACAACACAATAAGCTACGATTTATGTTCATGAAGGGAATTTATTGTGAACAACAATAAGCAGACTACAAGTCTACAGCCATGCCAGTGGCTATGTGTGGTTTTTCTTCACTCAAAATCATAAATGTGAACCCTGTGTTGGCGCTAGTACCAGATTTGATGAATCACAACATTTATTTTTTAATCCATCCAATGATGTTTCACCTGAAGTGAAACATTTGACATGCTGTTGCTGCTAGATAATCACAGTCATTAAGATTAATCTGGGCACCATGAATTTCTGTAGCAAATTATTTGGCAACTCCAATCCAATAGCTGTTGAGGTTCTGTATGCCAGTCTGGACCGTACTTGAGGACTGACCCATATTACCATCCATATAACCATGCTGAAAAAATAATAAAATTATACATGAGTATGACATGAAAATATTGCAAGGGTAAAAGATAAAGCCTGTTCGTTTTGAGATATATGAAACTTTGGTCTACAATAATGATAATCCTCTCTAATGTCTTCATCTCTCTGTGCCCAGTGGCTTCTGTCATTAGGTTGTAATAGGCCAGGCATCTAGCCAGCAGGTTCTGCCTCCTATATGAGGAAATAAAGAGAGAAAATAAGCAAGGAATCAGTGAAATTTGTTCTGGAAAGGTGCAGCCAGAGCCTCCATCAGCAATATGTGGAGAGATGATATGATATAGGCTGCATAGGAAGAAAAGCGGGACCTTGGATGCTCCTTTTACCCCGCCTTAGCCCAATGCCTGAGTCAGCTAATACTCCCTCACCATAAACTGCCACTTTTAATTTCCCTGTCCTTCGCCCACTTGGCTGCTTTTCCCATGCCCCCCCACAGAATACTTCTGAGTACCTCTGAGTAATTCTGTGTGTCCACTTTCCTCCCGTCACTGTGGAGCACAGCCAGAAAATCCCACCCACTGCACCCAGCACCCTCTCTTCTCATACTGTTTTAGGATAAGATACGTTTATTCAGAATCATCTGCTTGGAGCCAACCATCACACCCTCCCCACTCCTCAGGCTTTCTCACTAGTATGTCTCCATTTCATTAAACAGCATAATAGCTGTGTTGTGTTGCATCAATTATTTCACAGTATTGAATTTGGTGTATCGATCTTAAAACTCACCAGTTTTCTGATGGAATGGCAGGGCACAACATTCTGGCTGTGAACCCTGGCCCCAATCATACTCATTCTTCCATACATAAGTTCCTTTGAATCACATTTGTTGTTTGGCTGAATCTGTAGTATACTGTCAAAGCAGCTTGACCTAAATTCATGTCTTTTCTTTGTACTTTTGCAGACTTTGGAAGCAGTATTGAATTTCAAGTACTCAGGAGGACCAGGCAAAGTGGAGGGCTACTACAGGGAGCTATCTTTGGGAGTCCATGTTGACGTGGAGCCATCTGTTTTCTTCACCAGAGTCAGCACCCTCCCTGCAACAAGGTAACACACTGAATTACACCATATTTTCTATGGGTTTTTTTTATGGTCCAAGTATGTTATATTTGCTTTGGGCTCTGTTTGCTAACTAAAAAATAAGTGATTGGTCAATTTCTATAATGGCCACTGACACTCATGGTTATCTTGTCCTGGGGATGAGCTAGACTATTGGCAGCCCTGGTTCCACCACACATTAAAAGTGAATGTAAGTTAATACAGCTTTTGTCTTTAATGTTCCGCCATCAAATGAATAGCATAAATAGCACCAGCAAGAACTTTTGTGTTCATAACAATTTTCTTTGACCTTATTTAGTAGATTTTGGCCACCAGGGGGCAGTGCAACAACATGTAAACACAAGACTGACTTATTATCAACAAAGTTGGTATGGCAAACTTTTTATCAAACTATTGGAAACTCACACACCCAACAGAAGTGAATCAACATTAGCTATTGTTTAGGTTGTACTTTTGACCATCGGATGCATGGAAGTCTTTCTAGAAGTATCTGTCTCTTTAGCAGCTGGATGCTACACTATTGCAGTTTTCCATTACATCTGCCGGCCTGGTTTTTTCATTTCTTTCACAACTGGGTTACTTGCTTAAAGGTGCGTCTTAAAGCAAAGATGCGCTTGTCTCAATCCCTGCAGTACTATTGAAATATCACCACTAACAAAATGGGCTTCACTAATTCAGTTACAATGTTTCTAAATCTAAAGAGATCCAATTAGAAGCTACAAAAGTGCTGGGAGCTGAATACACACTTTTAAAAACGTTTTTCTCTCACGTTTCATGCACAGACATGAGATGAGTATTGAATTGAAGGGGAGACGGCTGTATTCGCAAGATGTCACTGACGCCCGCAATAAAACTGGTAATGGAAAAATAAATCAGTGCGGCTCGGTTTGACTCAGCACAGCCAAAAGAGCAAGTGGAAAAACGTCATATGTCCACCAGCCAGTCACCAACTTTTTCTGTATTTGTTTCAAACTAGTGCAGTGCCCGTAAGAAAAGTGTATTCCTATAAAAAAAAGTGGGAGGTTAAGCAGCTTTTTCATGGATGGCCAAATGAGGCTGTGTTTGAAGGTGGGACGCCAGGGATATTTAGGTTTGTTGTGAAATCCGATATTCCAGGGTATAATTGGCTGTTTTTGACTATTTTTGATTTTGCCATTATATTTCACCTTAAAAACTATTTACTTGGTGTCATTATTTTCAGCACAACCTCATATGTGTGACTGTACAGATCTTTTTTCATTTTGACATACTGTATTAACACAATGGACCTAAAATCACAAAAAAACCCATAAAATCTGAGTAGGAAAAGTTCGATTTTTTTTTACTGTGAAAACCACAAATATGTTTAACAAACCATTTTTTTTTACTTATAATGCAAATATAAATTGTTGTTTGTTTGCTAAATTTGTGCATACATTTAAAAAATGTACAAAGTTATATGTAACTATTTACATTTAAATGCAGGCAATGCTCAGGTCTGCCTGTGCTCCTTCCAGCTGAATAAATAGCTGGACTGCCTGCTCCACATTCAGCTTCTCCTCATTATTCTGACTCATTAAACAAAAAAACGACTCCACTACAAACTAAACACTACATAACACACTAACTGTACACTCCAAACACGCTAAATGTCTCAAATCTCTCAACTCTCAATATCGCTGTCTACACACCGACCGTCGTTGCCTGTCAATCATCCGCCTAGGTCCCTCCCACAACTTCCTGTTCCTCAACAACCAAACTTGCTGCTTGGACACTTTTGTGACAAAAGCCCGTTTTTACCGTTTCTTCCTGCACCAGACACAAAGCAAACGTGACGGCAATGTTCGCGAAAAAGCGTGGCGGACATTATTTACCCTAGGTCCGGTTTTGGACATGCCGATGCGTCCGGTCCGTCGCCTCGGGAGGTGGGCCGTGTAGCTAGCGGCTAGCCGCTAGCTAGCGGCTAGCTACACATGAACATCCACAGATTCCGATTCCACTTTGTTGTCCGCGCGTCTCCGGATCTCCTCAGACCCGAACAGACTCGGTCTGGACTCGTTTAATCTCATTAATCCACAACAGTCAGTTTAGATGCACAGAACAGAACAGAACAGAACAGAACGGACCGAACCGCCAGCAAAATCCCGGTCCAGCTCGCGCCGCTGCAGGTATAAATCCGCTTGTTTCTTCAGGTATGTCTTGGGCTTGAGATCTGCAGTGATCGGCTCTGGTGCGCATGCGGCCACGGTGTGCAGTGATTGGCTCTGGTGCGCACGTGACTGTGGTTGCTCTGGTGGACAATGCTCGGCGGAATTTGTAAAGCATTTATGAAATAATTTATTCACGGTATCATTGCAGTCCAAACAAATGCTTAGATGCACACCACTGAACCACGCAGCAGCCATGTTGAAAGTCTCGGGTCAGTGTGATCCTTATCCGCAGAGATATTTGACCAACAGACACATACACACACACACACACACACAGACAGAGATTCCTTGTATTTATAGATAGATACAGTTGGTCTTTCATGACCTTAAAATCAGCCTCTACTGGGTTGACAAAGCAAAATCTGTCGAATCGTACAGCACTGTGTTTCTGTTTTGTTCAGTGGCTCTCCATCAGTGTCTATAATCTGATGAAACGATGACCCTGCATTCGATTTTTGCGCTTTTGTATTTGTTAATTAAAGCCAGCTATTGTCAGATACACTGTAAGATAGCAAAACTACTCAACCTTTATTGTAGTACCAGAGAGGCTACAAGAAATCTACCTCACAGTTGCTCCTTTCCCAATAAATGGTGATAAATCTCAATTCTAAAGCATCTTTTTATATCTCACACATGGTACAAATGCAGCAATTTTTTTTTTCTCTTTCTCAAGTGAGTGAATAGATATCGACCTTCTCTTTAACCGCTGCAGCATCACTGTGACATTATTGCTATGAAAACCAGAAGGCTTAGGAATAGTATTTTCACTGCCAGGTCAGATAGTGGCAGACGTGAATGGATATTAAATGGATACTCATTCTTTTCTAATGCTCTCACGTTCTCTCTCATGCACATACTGTACAAATTCAGTCCTGTCGACACTGTCGCACATCCACACACACACTTCTCTTCTGTCACTTCACTCCACCTCTCAGCTCCCCAAACCCCAAGAGAGCGAGACAGATCGTAGCCGCGTAATGGCCACTTGAGGTGAATCATTAGCTGTAATAATATCTGCAGTTATAGCCATCCATCTTGCCTCAGTGCTGATACATATGCATACATAGAGATGCTGCACTGGCAGCTATACCACCACCCTGTCATAGCAACCCCCCATTTACCTACCTCTGTGGCACCCTTAGCTCTTTCTGCCTCATCACACTGGCATATCGTACGAGTATGGCGAGATGGCTCTCAAGCAACTCTCTAAACGTATTTTGAAATTGAGGACGTGGAAAGCTTTCATTTATTGGCTTTTTAAAGGGACATCAGTGACCAGTAATCTTGACGTAGGATAACCTTCCTAAAAACCCATGGAAGAAGTTCTGCAAAATCTGAGCACATAAGCAAAAGGGAAGAAACCTCAAGTACCAAGTCTTCAAAAGATCTCCCTTCTCAGTGGAGAGTTTCTCTGACTGATTTGAGGATGTAAAGACAGAGGGTGTCATTTCTTTTGGAAAGTCCATCAAGGAAAAAGTTAGATTTTGGAATATACAGTATAAATAAAATGATTATTAGTCATCAAAAGATTTGACAGTTAGTAGATATACTACACAAAATCCCAAAATATATGGGCTTATAATATGGCAAGTACAAAACACCTAAATTAATTCTCCGTTCTTAATTCATGTGATTTAAAAGTATGGTTCTGAAAAATGCAGTAGCCATATAGATATTGATTCATAATGTTCTGTACAATGATAAAAAAGGATGGATTAGAAGTAGGGCTGCACAAAAAATCGTTAAAAAATCGCGATCTCGATTCACACATACACGTGATCTTATTTCTACACATAGCGATTCTGGAGCATTTTATATCTCGAGCTGAATCACAAACAAATGCTCCTATTTTCCTCCCGGATTTTTCGAAGCGCCCCCAAACGCAGCACTGCCGCTGCCTCCTCCCTCAACCTGTGGTAAAGCATCTTTACAATACGGGATTCAGCGGAGGAAGCCCGCCTGCAGTTGAGTGTTTGGAAGGAGTGAGTGAGAGGCCGTTTTTAGACGGGGCAGCAAGCCGCCAATCTGCCCGTCTTTTGGGCAGCTAGGTCCACGGTTTTAGACAGAGGGCGGCAAATTGAGAGTCTGTTTAGGTCCGCTGATTTGCCGCCTCAGAGGGTACACTTATTTCCACCTCGCCTGCTAGTTGGGCAACTGGACAGCCGCTGAGATCCGGGAGATGCTAGCTTCTCCTGGATCTCTAGCGGTTTCGTTGTGTTAGCTTGTTGTTGTAGCGCAAGCTAGAAACGGTCGCTACTTTCAAAGTAAAAGCCCCCCGCTAAGAACCCAGTTCTAAACTACAATGGAGTGCAATGTAAAGCTCTTATTTTGAAGACAAATTTGTTGTCATTGTTCCCAGCCCAACTTCGGGCTTCATGTCACGTCACATGTTTACTCGATGAATATTACGCCTCCGTTTTAGAAAGCCGATCAAAGCAGCTATCACATATCACCTAGCCAAAGATACGGCCCCAATAAACACTGTACAACATGAGGGATTAAAGGATTCCCTCTCATCTTGGAGACAAATTATAATTCTTTTTTCTTTTGTAAAAATCATTTCTCATCCAATGATAGAACTTGAACAAAACAAAAAAAACATTGCTTTATGCCATACTACAATGTTTTTTTACTCATCAGTGCAATAAACATTTTGTCAAAAAATCGTGCCAGAGAATCGTGATCTCAATTCTAAGCAAAAAAATTGTGATTCACATTTTTTCCAGAATCGTGCTGCCCTAGTTAGAAGAATGCACGAAAGCAAGAATTATTTTTGTGCCGTGAACATGAAACTTTGGAAATTCTGGTTCAGCAATGACGCCACAGTTGCAAATACTAAACAGCGTCGGATAGAGACTATAAGCTTTTGTTGTGCCCGCTCCAGACAAATAGATGCATGATAACAATGGGAACTGAGGCCTACCGCAAAGGAGAGAGGAGAAAGGAGAGGCTTGTTTGCTCTCATCGGCTGCAGCTAGTTCATGGCTCCCTGACCCTTCTGCAACTTAACCACATATTTAGCCTGCTATAAATCCAGCAGATGTTTGCAACACATCGGCGAACAGTCCCTGAGCTCCCAGATCATGTCTTTTAGCAGTTCACACATACCGATCGCCGTCCATGGTAGGCCTCTGATCTGGAACATGACAAGCTCGCTCCAAAATACATTGAAAGTAAAGTGCTCCAGCTCAGGTATTGCATCAACTACAATTAAATTATTTTTCCATGTTGCTTAGCCCCTGTTCTGCCAGCAGTTATATCTGTGAAAGTTCCCTTAGGCCCTACCCAGACAGTACTGAAATATAGATGAAACATGTTTTCAGTATAACCTGCAATAAATGGTCCAAAAACCTGGATGTTTAACAGTGTGCTCCCTTTTCTGTTTAAAACATGCTTCGAATGATGATGATGATGATGATGATGATGATGATGGGGTGTGTGTGTGTGTGTGTGTGTGTGTGTGTGTGTGTGTGTTTATGTATCACCCTATCTCTACCAGGCTTGAATATGAGATGTTGAGATGACCTTAGTACTCAAACTAACATGAACTTTTTTTCCAATTTAATCACAATCCTCAATTACACATCCAGTTTTTAGAATCTCATGCTTCATACATAATTTATGAGAATTTCCTTTGAATTTCCCCCCTGGAGAGATAGACATTAAAGTCCTTTAACACACTTTACTTGTGGAGATAAGTACTATTGAATTTCTTCTTGGCAGCGAGTTAAAAGGGAATTTGGAAGTGGTTGTATGAAATTGCTCAATAATACAGCAACTTATCCTTTCGATCTGTTTTTGTTTCTCTTTCTCTCCCTCCCTTCCACCCTACCTCTATACCTGTCTTTCCACTCAGAGGTAGGTAGGTCTATCTACCCATTCTGTCGCTCTGTCGCTCTCTCTCTCTCTTTCTCTGTTAATTTAGAGTATAAAGGTCCTTCTTGTTTAACCATTGTGTGATGTATCTGTGGTATTCTCAGTTCTTTAAACATGCAGTAGTACAGTACAGTTACTGTAACAGAGCTATTCCCTCTGAAATGTTAACTTTTCCTCACTACGTCTGTCTCCCTAGTTTCCCTTCCTATTTTTTTTGTTTCCTTGTCTCATTATCTTGCGCCATACACTGTAGCTTTTGCTATACTATATCTTCCTCTCCAGTTTACTTACTCTCTCTTTCATCCTCACTCTCTTTCTCTCAATCCTTCTTTCCATTTGTTCTAAATCTCTTTTTCTCTCTATCCTCTTTTTTCTCAGCATGCCTTACTCTGCAGCACCAGTCTCATATTTCTGCCTTGCTCTCTCTCTAACTTTTCCCTGTTACTCTTATTTTCTTGTTATACCTTTGCAGTATTCCTATTAATTTTTTGCAGACAGTGCTCTGAAGAAAGTATTGCTATGTACTAACCGTTATCCAGTTTCCTAACAAAATGAATCAAGTTATTGAAAGACTCATTTGACTTTAATACATCTTTATCAAACTTTATCCGAGTTGAATTAACATTTAGAAACCGTCTGTTGTTGGTTGTGTTTTAATTCCATGTAACAAGGGGATTTTAAGTATGATGCAACTTTGAAAATGTTCATCACTGCAGTTGGTGGCTATTGACATGGTCATTTAGAGAGGTAATTACCTGAAGGGGATACTGTCATACATGCCAGCTGTTGTGGTTTGTGGAGAAAACTTCTGTTGTTAGCTCAGTTAGCTGTTTCTACTAGTTAAGATGTGTGTTGAATTTGAAACTAACAAGCAAAGCATGAATAAAGATGTTTTGGAGGGTTTGTGTCTTTTGCGCCTTCTTTCCGCCTTGTCTTTAGTCTCAGTCTACCATTAGAGCCCAGTGAGACCAGAAAATGGCTTAGGATGAGTCACTGGTGTGCTCTCATATAAATAGGTGAAGTTGGAAACTTGTTGATATACAGAAGCGTATGCTCTGCAACATGTTATGACTAAACCTGCTAGCTAGCTGGTAACATGCTAGCACCTACCAGTCACAATAGTTCAGCAAAATAGTTTGCTGCTATCTGCCATCCATCTAGCAGACTAGCTCGCTTGCTAGCTCCTGGCTACAGTTTGCTCATTGGCCCTGGCTAATATGTAATCCCTTTCATGCTAAACATAAAACCTACCCACTGACATTTCCCTATTGTCTTCAGTTGAAAAGGGTGTACAAGCTGGATCAAACATGACACCCAGGTGGATGCAGGTTTCATGCCACGCTATTGTTTGCCATGTCTCCAGTGCAAAGCAGTGACTTTTTACTTTAAAGTTAAGGATGTTGGCGTATAAATTAACCTTAACCTTTCAGTCCTTCTCTGTTCAAACAGTGCTTCTGAACAATTTTCAGTCAGTGCATTAATTGATAAAGCAACAGTATAATCCATGACAACATCACAAGTCAAGGCCTTAAAATGACCATAGTTATCACCACCTCTCTGAAATAGCCTTTACAAATAAACATTTGATGTTTCTGATGGAAGTATTTCTTAAAGGGCAACTGTGCATGAATTACACTGTAACCCCTGTATTACATTTACACCCAGCCCCCCCCCCTCCCCCCCCCGCGCCTTTGTTTTGCTCTCTCTGACTTTCTACACCGACAGACTTTCTACTATTTCTTCAAATGCTCTCTCTTCTCTCTGTCTCACTGTTTCTCAGCTCCTCTGTCCGTTCTTTTTCATCTCAAATCTGTTTTTTCCTTTCAGCCTCCCTTCTGTTGTGTCTCTCATGACTTCTTTCATTATTTCACTTCACATCTCTCCTTGCCTCTCCCCCACCCTTCTCTGTTGCTGTCTCTGCCTCAGTAGCTATGCATTTCTATATCTTTGCCCATGGTATCTCTCTCTTGCCTTATATAGTACAGAGTTTACATTCTTGCTTTCTCACATTGGGCCATATTTAAGGTGACTGATCTGTTCAAGAGTATGACTGAGAGCCAGGATGTGTGAATTACTTAGTGATCCATACTGTACAGGGCACTGTTTAAATCCCATTTGCTCAACAGTGGGTTGCCCTGGAAAATACATTGCTCTACTTGGAGAGATGAATTGATCCTGTGCATCCCATTTTTATCTATAGCATTGTTAGTAATTGTAACAACGACAGAGTGTCTAGATTAAAATGTAGCTTTTTTACTCTTTTTGAAGTTTTAATGTTTGACTCCGAGTAGAATTCTCTTAACTGTACCTCCATTGTTTTTCGGGGTTGAAACAGAAATCTCAGAGGCAGATGTAGTCAAACTGGGACAGATGAGACAGATCTATATACATGGCTAAATACTGCGAAAAAAGAAAATATGCCTTTAAGTGAACTGGCCATTTAGTGAGTAATAATTCATGATTTGATTTGAATTCATAATCTTGCATGCTGCACATGCTGACTAGCTGGCAATTCGTTTTGCATGGCTTTTCACTTGTTATTCAATCTTTAAATGTGGGCATAAAAGTAAAGTCAACTGCCCCTCACTGGCTCCTGTAGCTAAAAATAGCGTATCATTGGCAGTACTCTAACCCCAGCCAGGCTTATTAAGTCTATTACATCTTGTGTGGGGGAATATGTCACGTTTTTGTGCCAAAGTACGGGTGCAAAATCAGCACTTATTGATTGCAGATTTGCAGAATTGACTGAGGCGTGGGGCGGGCTCCATTGATCTCTTCCCACAGTGTGTTCCATTTTCACCACCCACCACCTCACAAAAGCAGTGTCCCCAGTCTCAACTAAAGCCCAGTCAGTGTCATTGGCTCGATTTGCTCTCTATTGTTGATGTAGAGACAGAGATGATCAGACTGTGGCTGTGGCATTTGTCTGGTTTGTATTGATGTCTTTTTGTGGTCTTGCCATTGAAATGTGTGGCGCCAGGTTTCATGGTTCATTTGTCAGCGTGGTTGAGTTACAGAAATAGACAGTGGCATTCATTAGCTGGCTTTCTCCCCCTTTGGTACACCACCAGATGTACCTGGAATGATCTGTACTAAAGGTCTCCTTCTCTGCTCATGACTGTCTCTTTGAAATTCATAATTTGCACTTGGATGTGGTAGTATGACATGACAACAATCTCTACCTCACAAAGTTTCAGAGATAAATATGTACAATCACACGCAGCTTGTGCAGCCAATGCTGTTTGTGTTTCATTAAATGCACAGAAGGCAGCAGCAAATTTATTGACCCATGAATTGCTTCGTACACTATGAGCAAGGACGCAGGTTCAATATGTTTTTACTTTGAAACACCAGGGATGACTTTGCTCCTTCTCCGCCTCGCTCTGCTCTTAAATAGGAATTTAAAAAATTCACAGACTGAAATGGAGACAAGTAGTTTGAAACCCTATTGGCAGTTTTAAATTATTTATTAAGCTTGTATCTTGATGCCCTGTGTAGTAGCTCCGCAGAATACTTATCAAAATGGTTCAGTGTTGTGAGTCAGTTCCCTCTGGTTCAAAAACATTATTTTCTGCTTTTGTCTACAGTCACCTTGCACCAATCTCAGCAGTAACCGTTCTTGAATAAAGTTGTCCACCACTGTTCAGCATCATTTCAGACTTAAACTGTGGAAAGTCTTCAAAATCGGCAAATCAACATTGTCTGTGCCTATATCCCAGGCTCTGCTCCATCAGTTTATCTCAGGTACTTAGTGCATGAGCAATGAGCCTGTGTTTCCTAACCGGGAGGTCTGATTGATCACCTCAGCTAAACGCCCTGGCCTATAAATCAGTACCCCATCCCACTCTACCCGTTAATCATGTCCGCCAACAAAGACAACGAGACAATTAAAGAAACATGGGTATGCCTTAAAAAATATGCTCCCTTAATTGCCACAGCAGTTTATTAGGGCAGGCTCAACTTAAGCCCCCATTAACCCAGAGATTTAAGAGGGGAGGTGCGGTGATGGACAGCATTTCATTAGTACAAAAGACACATTTTTACATCTATTCTTTTCTAGTTTCATTAATTCAACACTATGCTTTTGTTTATCTTCATAACCCTCCTTTTTAATTCTGAAAGATGTCTCAAAGAACTAAAGACTCTCCTTAAAATGTAAAAAAAAAAATCTTAAAAGTAAAATGTTTAAAGTGTGTATATGGAATACTTAGTTTTAATTTTGTTTTCACCTCCCTGCACATCACCTCATTCCTGTTGACTTCATGTAATGGTCCCAGATTGTGCCTGTCTCTTTAAGGCCCCCTTCACAAAAAGACCGGTCTGCTCTGATTGGTCAGTTTGAGCAGGCACTGCCCTACGTGTTTCTTCGTCAGCTCTATTGGTGTTTTTACAATATCATTTGAAGTAGCTGTGAATATGGGCTGTATGCATTTTCTGTTGATTTAGTGTTTTGATGCTTTCTGAGTATTCATGTAGCACCTAGACCTGTGTTGTAATTAAAAAGATTTCTGAAATGTCACATTCTACGACATGGAACCTTTAATTTTATTCATTTTTTAATGTTTTTTTCCTAATTAAGCATATGTATCTTACTACATATGTAATCGAGCATGAAGCTAGTATGTCTTTGACCCCTTTTGTTTCTTTAGTATTGTATGTAGGGCTGCTCGATTATGGCGAAAATCATAATCACAATTATTTTGATTGATATTGTAATCCCGATTATTAAAGACGATTATTCATTGATTTGAGAACAAGCACTTATTGAACTTTGAACTCTGGTATTTCTTTTAACACGATAAGTTTGACCTGAACAACAAGAAAAATGCAAATAAATAAGAGAAAAATATATCAATAAAATGAATTAAATAATATGTAAAAATAAACACTATCCTGGTGCGGCTCGACCATAGGTCTGTTGTGGTGGCAAAATATAATGCTGTTGACACATCTCTTGCAACTTTTCCGCGACATTCGTCATAAAGGGCAGGCAGCACAATTCAGCTGATATGGTGACGTGATGGTAACACATACCGCTTGTCCAATGTGTTAATCAGTTGAACCCTGGGTCGCTAACGGTGTTGATAGGGCACATGTCTTTGGCAATCATGTATGTGATGGCATCCGTTATTTCTTTATGCAGGCTTCGTACGGGTGCTTTAATTCCTTGAAAGTGCTTGAATTTCAATGTTGTGTTTTCAAGGTCTGAAAAGTGCTTGGATTTTAACTTAAGTGCTTGAAAGTGCTTGACATTATATCTCTGTGTCTTGGCAACATTGGGATCAGACTGGATAGTTTTCTTATTACAAGGAGAAATAAAATCAGTGTGTGTGTGTATCATCGCACATGCAGCCTCGTAGCAATAGGGAAGGATGGCTGAGGAGAAGGTGAATTTGATGCAATTTGGACTGATGACACATTTGATATTAATAAACTTTGATAAATAAGCGAAAAGCTTATAAAAGTGTATGTCAAAAAAGAAAATTACAGGGTGCTCTCAGGTCTCTCTTTGTCCCGGTGCAAGTGTACCTGAAGAACGCCAAGTGGTTTCCATTTTTTTGGATAAAAAACTTTGTGTTCTCCTTTAATTTTAAAGTTTTTGCTATCATGAAACATCATTTTAGATGTTTACAGCATAATACAATGTGCATTATTGTGATAAAAAGTGAAAAAATAATCATGAGTATATATTTTCCTGTAGATATGTATTTTATCCCAGCGATAAGGTGCTGGAAAATGTTGTAAATGACCCTTAAAAGTGCTTGAAAAGTGCTTGAATTTGACCTTGAAAAATGTGTACGAACCCTGTTTATGCCTGTGGGAGCTGGGTGGATATGCGGTGGCATTATAAAGTGTGTCCTTAATTGAGGACTGTGTGGCGGTGGCAGGAGTCGAGGAGCTTTTCATTTTTGAGGTTTTTTTTTCCCCTTCACTACTTGGTCATGTATTACTCTGTGTGTGGACTTTAAATGGTTAAATGAATTGGTCTTGTTCCCTTGAGGTGCAGACACGGTCGCATGACATATCTTGCACAATATCTTTGTTTGTTCCGAGTCAGACTTCTCGAAACCTTAGTGTTTCCACACCACAGAATTCGCTTTACATTGCTTCCCGACCAGAGGCTGCAATTCTGCCATCTTCACCGTCTTCTTCTACACGTTTATTCTAAACACACACTGGCAATACGCACCGGCATGGCTGAAAGCGAAAATTTTGAGGCAGGGGCGGGGCAGAGCCGAGTGCACAGGTGGAGATGGAAGGGTCGCTGCATTTACCACACAAGAAGCGACGTTCGGCAGAATGATCGTGTTTTCAAGATCGAGGGAAGCCAAAATCGAAATCGAAATTGAAATTCAATTAATCGCCCAGCCCTAATTATATGTGTGGATTGTTATAATGCATGCATTAACATCAATGTCATGGTGTGTTGTTTGGCATGAACTGTTTACTACACACCAGGTGGTGGTAAGAATATAAGACGGTACCATACAGAAACTATTAATGAAACAGCACACTGACTGGATGGACAGTCCGTTCCGTTTTTAAGACTTTCATTCCTTTCATCCATCATTACCAGAGGAAAAACAACACCCACTTGAGGGTTAAAATTAACTCTTTGAAAATCCAGCATCATGTCTCCTGTCTTGATCTAAATCACAAATTGGACCTCTTACGATCTGCATGAGAAAAGCAGACGCAGGATGATGTGGAGGTGGCCTGCTCCAGCCAGGCCTGCGGGCCTGATGAAAGCACTGCCACCTTTGATGTTATGACAAGGACTGATGAGTGCTTCACACCGTGTCTTCTCTTGATCTCATGCATTTGCTGTGTGTGTGTATGTGGCCATGTATTTTTAGAAAGTAATTGTAACCTCATGCATAAAGTATAAACTTGCATACACATTAACAAGAAATTATGCATAGGTTATATGGGCAGCTGAGTCTCTCTATAGAACACAAGTTATTGAAAGCTTTTTGTTATGCGTGTGTGTATTGGAGAGAGAGTGGATTTTTAATGACCGTAAAATAACGATTGGTAGGATTCAGAAAAAGCAGCGTTGGGAATAAACGATCTTTGGCTTCAGTAGAAACTGGATAACTGTTGAACCAAACATCAAAGTCAAAGTAATAAATACCAAAATAAACAAATCTGCATCACTGTACATCAAACTCAGAGTAATAAAGACACTGATAAATATGTTTCTGTGGAGCCTTAGTTCTGATGACACAGTTTGCTTTGAAATGAAGAGGAGTCATCAAAACTTCATCAGTCATACTCTAATGTGTATATTGTTCTGTAAAATCTTGGTCTAAATTGATGCACATGGCTGTGTACCAGAATATGCCCATGCAAACAAAAATGCCATCTTAAAGAAACCTGCTATGAGTTTTCGATTGGACAAAGGTTTTACAGTCCTTGTGCCTGTGTCTGTCTACAGCACCCGCCAGTGTCATCTGCTGCTCGACATCTTCAACCCAACAGAGCACGAGCTCACCGTCAGCGCCAAGAACAACCAGGACCTGGTTCTCCATGCCAGCGAGTGCCAGAGGTGAGTGGAAGTTGTCTCTTTCTATATAAAGATATAGATAGTCCTTCCATGTCCCATAATGGCAATTACTTAAAGCAACATGTCTGCCAGGTGTCAAGTTTGTTTACTTTCTCTCTTTATTTTATTTTCTAAGCAAATACGTCAGACAGCAACTGTCAGTTGTTGCTCAACGCCAACTTTAACTTTCTGTATAAACATCCTACCTTACTGGATCTGAGCTGGGCAAATGGTGCGCAGATTACCAGTACAGATGTCTTTATGGGTTTGTCTATTTGCTTGTTTATGGGCATCATCTATTGAAATGATACAGATGGGATCAGGATAGGACCTGATTTGCAAAAAAATAAAGGATTGGATTTGGGTTTGGCCCAATCAATTAGTTATCCATGGTTTAAGTTAAACCCAATTGGAGTCTGGTACAAGGCCTGTCCAAATCTTGTATTTTACTTCATAAAACACCTGAACCTGAAATTGTCTGTGAGTTAATCAAATAATTAATTGATAGTCAGCTGTTTCTACTAATAATATAAAACAGACCATTTTCTTTAGAAAGCAACATGAATATGTGAGCCTTTGCTTTACTCAAAGACACGCTTTGTGTTTATGTGACACTTTTCAGGTCCACTACACTGCTTATGTCGATTAAAACCACTGGTTCAGTATTTTCTTTATAAAGGGAATCGAGGCATCAAACCCAATTTAGGATACATTTTTTCACAGATACTTTACTAAATACTGACGCTAAAATATAAGAAAGCATTTAAGCAATGTTTTAAGTTGGGCCTTTTTCAAACCAAGTACTTATCATGCAGCTGTCTTATGTATGGAAATCAAAATATCACTTTGACACAATATCATATTGTATGGTATTATCAGATTGTAAATATTCACTGACTCATATCTGGAGTTGGGGCACAAATACAGTGATCTGGACTTAGCATCTCCAGTGTTAAAGCCTTCTAGTAATATTTTGTTGGGATAAAGTCATCCCTGCTTTGAATTTTTTTAAATGGCATTGGTGGCCTAAAATTAAGAAAAGTGAGTATTACAGATTTAATCTCTGGACTGGCAGGATAAATCTGGGTGGGAAAAGTGAAAGGGGGTTCTCATGGCTTCCTCATTACCACCACTGATATGCATTTAACCCCCGACTGCTCCAGTGGAGTCTCCAGGTAAAGTTCAGTGATCTGTGTACATTTTCCAACCGGCCACCCTCAGCCCCGATATAGTTGCACAGATGTGCACAAGCATGTGCAGTGGGTAAGGAATACTCCATCCTGCTGATGTGCTACACAACAAGAGACACTTCAGTTTTGCATAAACGTTTATTCACAACTCTATTGCGTGAGTGGCAGAGCTGCATTGCTCGTCAACTTGCTCCAGTAACTTACACACTGAGCCCAACTCCCCATTGGTCTTCTGGCATTTCTTTGTGCTGGTCAGTTTTGCTAATTTTTTGCTCCTTTCTAATCGCAGTAAGAAAACCACAGATTTTGTTTCCTTTTTGTGCTTACAGGTTAACTATTTATTTAGTGAAATTTTCAAGGATGTGCACCAATAATTTAGCAAAATAAACCAAAATATCCGCTCCAACAATCCAACCATTGGTTGAGCCTATTGCTGATACACGATATATGTCACGTTAGCCTATTGCTAATCATGATAGATCACCCAACCCTGTCTTCAGGTGTGAATATGTTGAGGAAGTTCCTGTTAAAGGGAGCATTGCTCACTCTGAGTAAGGAAAGGCAAAAAAAAAGCATAATAATAATTATAAACTTGAGGCAAACCTGATCATGCGAGTGTGACAGCATATACGCACTAAAAATAAATGATGTGTTAGTTTTGTTATATCCAGCATTTTGCTAAACACTGATTGACCCCCAATTCTGTCATGATGGAGCTTTCTATTTTTTTTTCAGATTCAGAGCTTCCATACTATTCCGTCAGAAGCTGCGTATTCAGCAAAATCACTTAGCCTGTAGTTCAGCGTCAGGGTCATATGAGAGTCTAAATGCTTTTACACTATGTTTTCTTCTTTGCTTAAAATACAAAATCTGTGGGACATTCGAATTTGTAAAGGATATACAGGATCTGTTCATTTTGCCTTTATGTTTCCCCTGACACACAAATATACATGTACACACATCATCATACTTTCACTGTTTGTATAGATTACCTCAGCCTCTCTCACTCGTTCCCCGCTTATCGTTTCACTGGAAAGTGTCAAATTATGATTCCTGTCAGCGGTTTCTCTCCACTGCATCCTTCGCCACAAGCCAAGGTACACTGTCGGTGACTCATAGGCCTTTCTCCACAGGGGTGGAATGTTATTATTTGAGGGGAATTAGGGGGTGGAAAGGGATCTTTTCAGACAGAGCCAAACAGCTCATCACTCAGCTCACTCCAAATAATCTTCCCTGTGCAGAAATGAACTGCTAAGATAAGCTTACTGGCGTTTTGTAACTGTCATTTTCATTAAAAGGATAACTTCAAAAGTCTCTTCAGAAGTATCTAGCCTCTAGAGATACTGTTTTTTAACCCTGTATTTTAATACATTTGCTGGGTACAAATTGCTTTTTTTCAAGCATGAAGAACAACAAAACAACAAAAGAATAAAACAACATGACTGTTTACAATTTTTATGCAGTACAATGTAAGTGTTTGTTTCCAGTATGGGGGAGCACTGATGCTACCTGTATTGAAGTGTGCTGTGCAACATACTTGTACAGAGTGAGACCGTTTTTAACTTCTGAAAGATAATCAGGTGTTCTTTGACTAAAAAAAGTCTTTAGACTTGAAATTATGAGTTGTTTTTAATGTATTGCTGAGATCATGTATCTTGTATAATCAAGTTTAAAAACATGATCAGCATATTAGCAGATTTCCCAGCATGCACTGTAAACAAGGAAGTTATTCCTGCCAAATATACCACAGCATTTTCAAACTGAGAAATGTATTTGGTAGTTCATTTGTCAGTGTAACCCAAACCCTTTCGCAAAACAAAAACACTATTAAATACACTTAACACGAGACCTAGAATTAAGTTTATTGACATGAGAATCACAAGTCAGGTCAAAGTTAAGTATTCAATATGTACGTTTAGTATAACTTATGTGTGCAAATCTGTTTAGGATGTGAGTGTGCATGATCATGACAGCAGCAGACAAGAAAAAGAAAATGTTTGTAGCACTATACATACACATATAGTGCTAACAGGGTATAGTGCTACAAACATATATATATATATATATATATATATATGTATAAGTGGTATCATACCCACAGTGGAATCACTGCTTTATGATTGCTGGTTAGGTGTACCACACTCCTTTCTTTGCTCTGCTCTTTTTTGCTGTGCTGTCAAGGGTTTTGTTGATGTTGTTTTATTTTTCTGCTAGTATTGCATTGAGTAAACAACATGCCAGAGAATCAATGAATGACTAGCAAAAAAAAGCACAATCGTGCTGCTGCTTTGCCATTTTCAGGAGTCACTTGAAAGAGATTTTGATCTCAAGGTCCCATGCTGGTTATCCATTTACCACCCACAGTTCTGCCTGAGGAACACTCGCACTATGTAAAGCTTTGCCAGACTGTAAGTACTATTAAAGGTTGTATGAATATGAACATGTAATATAACTAGTAAGACTGGTCTTTTCAGTCGTCATTAGATATTTTACAAAAATGAAAACAAAATAGACCTTAAATTGTGCAGATGGGGAACTCAAGTAATGATCTCAATGCACACTTTTGAGGTACTTGCACAACTTGTACTTCATATTTCTGCTCCACGACTTTTCAGGGAGTAATATTGGACTTTCTACTTCCAAAACATTAATCAGACCAGTAACAAGTTACTTTTCAGACTAATGTTTTCCAGAAAAAAACATGTGATTAACCTTTAAAACCAATTTTAAAAAAACCTAGTTCAAAATTAAACCAGTGGTTTCCAGCCTGTTCTGTCATGGTAATCTCTTACTAAAAGACAGTATCTGGTTTGGGTTCATTGTCTAAATTCAGATGTGTTTGGGAAAACAATAACTGATTCCCCCTCCAAGTGTTACTGTTTCAATAGTTTTACATTTTGAGGAAAAAAATTCTGGATAATAAATACAGATTTGAGTCACAGGTCATGTCCTTCTTGCTTCCATTAATCATTTCACAACCCGCGAAATGTGTTTTTATCTGCACAAAAAGTTTAATTGCTGAACATGTATAGGAGTGACATTGTTATATTGGTACATTTACTTGAGTAACTTATCTAAAGTAGCAGAGTACCTCCAGACCTCCACCAGAGTACTGGCTGAAGGTTTCAATAAAATCAAATAAAACTGTTCTTAAAATAACAGTTATTATTTGGTTTATTGTATTAAGACTAAGACTTAGGTCTTCTAAGTCAGGTCATCTGTCACTGTTAATAATTCCCCAAACTGCCAAGATTAGCTTCACCTATCTCTTATTGCTATTATGATACAGTCAATGTTGTACATAAATCTTTATTCTTTATTCTGTCATTTAGTCTACAATGGAGAGATGAAAGCAGATAGAAATGGTGCCAGGCTGCCAGGCTAACTAGATTGCCAGTCATGCGTCATTTTCCCAAGAGCTTTCGTTGGAAGACTAAATTGCGTTGTGAAAGAAAAGTTTACAGGGAGCCAGTCAAAATTCAGATGATTTCATTACTCTATAACCACTACATTATGCAATCAACATTTACTTCATAATGGTACTTTAAAGCAGAAAACGTGTCAATTGCAAGTTTTCGTGGAGTTCAGACTACATGATGCACCATTCGCAGAATTAATTTAAAAATCCTGTTTCCCTAGAAACTGACATTCTATGACACAATTTTCCTCTGAGGTAAAATATGTCAAGTCTGGTAACAACTGCAGATGTATATATGGACTTACATGTCTTTTCTCTCCTTTGACTGACATTCCCTGTAGACACAACCACTGCCTTTGACTCCACCAATCTGTGCTTCCATCCTGTGGAGATCTCTCTTGAAGTCTGACAGACATAAATTCATTATCAAAAGATTAGCTCAGATCCAGCACATTGATCTTTTCACAGCCCATGACATTCCTGTAGGTACCCCTCCGAGGCAGAGAAAGCGATGCAGTCTCACTCAACAAACCCCTGCTCGGTTTTAGGCGACATGCTGATCATTTCCTTTGGCACAGACCCAGCACATGCACAGATTATTCAGAGCAGAGTTGGACTTTGCATACAGAGAAAATCAGGGTCACGCACTCGTAGAACTCCGTCTGCTGAACCATATTGTGCTCGTCTCTTCAAGTCATTTTCTTGGAACATCAGATGGCCCTGTCATTTCGTATTTCTTTCCTGTTCTATGATGAATGAGGTGTCAAGCGCAAGATGTTTTCTGGTATCTTCATCCAGGACTAGTGAAGCTAGGCTTAAATCCGACAGTCACAAAAATGACTCTGTCAATCATCCTCAGTTTCCTCCTAGAACAAGCGACCTTTAATTGTTTCCATTGAGCTTTTTCAAGTCTACACAAATAAAAAAGGGAGAGAAAGCCTTCTTGCATGGAGAGACATATAGCAGTTTGAACTACAGATTTAGACTTGTGTCCGGATACCAGGAACGTGAGGACAGTAGCAGGAAAGTGTTTCCATCATCTGTTACAGACACATTTAAGTAGTTTTAGATAGTGGCAGTTTATAACTTACATTTATTGAATGTTCCTACTGAAAAAAGATCTCATTGGTCTTTTTTGAGCAGTGACTTCAGTTTGTGGAATGTTTTTTCTCTCCCTGTGCAAGCAATATGTGGAGAGTGGGGGCGGGCAGGGTGTGTAACAAAGTGCTGCTTTCATCTTCTCATATCATTCACAGACATGTCTTTTATAAGGTCCTTATCCCCTTGATGGTGTTCTTTAATGGCCAATGAAAGAAAAAGTGAAGCACCTCAGAATACAAACAGACACTTTGATGTTTGGGAGCCCAAAGGGTGCCCATAGACTGCCGCGACTCCGCACAGTGATCACCAAACTTTTTTTTTTTTCCCCATGTTTGCAGAACAGAGAGAAAAAAGACATGTAAAAGGATGTCTACCTGTCTTTTCTTTTGTGGTAAGATCTTCCAGATTTCACCTGACATATCCTTTTAGAAATTTCCAACAGTGTGAGAGTCACAGGCCTGCATGAAGAGATGTCTTCCTTTGGACGCAAATTTGAAGCAATTTCCTTAAGCAGTTAGTAGACATGTAAACAATCATTGTTTGGCTATTCCATAAAAGATGACACAACAAAAAGTGCACATTTTCCATTCCACAAAATCCCAGGAAATTAAAAAAATGACGCTCGGAACTTACCAAGCTGTGACTCCGATTTTTGAAAGTTAAATATAGTAAATATTATCACACGGATATCATTCAGCTTATAACAAGACACTCTTAACATCAAAATCATTTTAGGTAAAACAATTACTATGGAGCCAGAACGGTGACTTTAAAATTTGGCATCCAAAAAAAAATTGCCATTGAAAACAAAACCAGTACTGAAAAAAGAAACATTGTCATTGTAACACTTGTATTGAAAACAGTTGTATTGGCATTGAAACAAGTATTGGCACTGAAAAAAGAAAGTAATTCAAATAATTCAAATCCGAAAATCTTATCAGTTTATTTTATTGGAATTTTTTTGTATTTTTCAATGACAATCTTCAGATTTTTTCTTCATGTCATTTTTTTCAGTGACAGATTTTTTCTACAATGTCAGTTTTTTTTCAGTGTCACTGATTTTCAGTTTCAACATTGTGTCACTGTTTTGGCGTCAAGAGGGCGGGGCCTGAGGGGAGGGGCAAGTAGAGCGTGGTTTGCATATCATTTGAGAAGGTAATGGCAGCAGCCTGCGGAAAGGCGGGGCTGGACAGCCCAGCCATAATACACCATTTAGGGCCCGTGTGCCAGCCGTCTCTGGGCAACACAGAGTCCAACTACCTCTCGGACTTTTCTGCATGCTCTCTCCTGATGTGTCCAAGTCTCTGTGTATCTGGTTCTGTCCCGGAGCTCCCGAGCCCCGCTCCTATATGCGTATGGAGTGTGGTAGTAGTACCGGGCGCCGAGCTCGGAGCATTAGCCACAGTTAGCACAACAGTAGAACAGCCTGTTGCTCCGAGCCGGGACTGCAGCGCCGACTGCAGCGCTCTGGTCTGCTGGACACTTCTCTTCTCGCATCCATGTACCATGACTAACAGCCAGAAAGCCGCCCGCTACGCCTTTCAGTGCCTTAGACTCTGAATAACATCCAATAATTGCAACACAGGGTTGTACAATTAAATGTAAGTTGTAGTCCCTTAATGCTACACAAGAAAAGTATTTTTTAATGTCGAAGAATTAGGACAGGAGTTCAGGAGTCTCACTACCTTAGACAAGAAGCTGCTCTGCATTCTGGTGGTATAGCAGTGAATACCTCTATATCTTTTCCCAGACAGCAGGAGGGTGAACAGACTGTGGCTGGGGAGCTTTATGTCTTTTAGTATCCTCTGGGCTCCATGCAGACATCTCTCTTCACTGATATCACTGATGCTCAGTAGATAGGCACCAACAATGTTCTGGGTGGTTTGCACATTAAGTCTGGTTTTGGCAAAATGACTAATTTCCGTTACAATTATTCCTCAGTGGCTGTCCTTTTTAACTTGAAAAATGATCAGGCTCTACTGGTCACTACTTTGCATAAACAGCATGTAAATTAGCACCGCTCTCATCACACTTTATATTCTTTCATTTGAGGAAAGAGGAGTGATTCTGTGTACCTTCAGACAGCACTGACCTTTCTGCGACTGGATCTTTGTTCTAATGAGCAAATTATGATGAGCCGGAGCAAATTAAAGTGTCTGTTATTAATGTGAAGTGAAAATAAGAAATGTTGTCCAAAATGTCAGGCTGGAAATTCATTTCCATGAAGCAACTTCCTAAGTATTGTAATTACGTGGGTTTGACTGCAAGTCAGTCAGATCTGTTGGCGTGTCCTTTTGTAGAGGATGGGTTTGATGCAAGTGTTTCAGAAGCATTTAATTATCAGAACTGAAGAGCATAGGCTCTGAGGCTCTTGTCTCGGGCTAGTATAACCAATGAGAGAAGATGCTCGGTCACCTCCTTGTGATATGATCCCTCTCAGCCCATCATCAGCATATTCCATCAGTTTTCTCTGCACTATTCTTTGCACATTCTCTATGGGAGACATGGGGCTGCTCCATTGTTTCTGTACTGTGTAGGCCTTTCACCTCTTTATTTCCAAGTGGCTCTGCTTTGCTAGTGAAGTTTGCCTAGATGATTATATTTTATGCATTCACGCTGGCGATAGCTGTGGTCACAGGCATTACTATTTCTGGTTGTCTCAGTCCGATGGATGAACTAATTAGATTTTGACGGTCAAAGGTCAAGGACACTGGGACCTCCTGGTGTTTTATTCTTGTGCATGCGACATCTCAGAGACACATCCAAGAATTTCTCAAATGATAAGATAACAGTATTATAAGAGTTTTTCCTCAGAAGAAAATGCTGATGATTTCTGTGCTTCTGTGCTGAACTTCTAAAGTAAGGTCTGTATATTAACCACAGTAATTGGTATATTGATTTTGGTAAAAGATGTGATGTTTTATCTCAATGTTTTATCAGGATCAAGGCAAAAAATGGCTGAGTCGACTTCACAAAATGTCGACAATGCTACATTGCTGGATACCAGCTTTCTTTTTTCTAATTTAAGTGAACCATCCCTTTAATCTTAATCCAACACCATATGCAACACTTTAGCATTACTGTTGGTAAAATATGTGAGTGGTTATTTTGCATCTCAGCATCATCTTTGAATGCATAGTATTTTCCATTGCATAAACCTGACACCGAGTGCTAGGGACGCTCTCAGTCTTGTAAGTCATCCGGTGTTTGTTGTGATGCCAGCAGCAGGTTGCTCTCAGACCATCTTGATGCCAATCCTCTCCCTGTATCAACACCGCAGCTGTGTCTCCCAGGAGATTTAGACAGGCCTTCAGGGGTTAACATCCCATCACAAAATCTACCCCTAGATGCTAACTAGTCCTTGCTACCGTTTGCCATTATCATTGCAGGGGCTGGCTCAGTTAATACCCCCTGTGGTAGAGCGGGGAGTCAACGCTCACTGCAGTAGTGTTTAGCCATGTCTCCTCTCCATTCCCCATGCCTTTTGGCTCTGCTGGATCGGTGCGCAGGAGAACAGACACGCCTCATTGCATGAGCTTTTCAAACAAAGCTTGTTTCCATGGTAACCACCTTTCCCCCTCTTGTGCTACTTTTTTATGGCAGCAGAGCACATAATGCATCTGCAGGCAGTTATCCCATCTTGAACAGTCCCCACCTCCTGTGAATATCAACATTTGATTATTTTTTCACAACTTGCAAATTAGAGCGACCTTTTCTGACTCCATCCAAATAGTGTACATGCTCATTTACAAACAAAATTGTCTCTAATATAAGAGAAAACATACTTGTATCCGCTGAGGATTGGGATATACAGTAGGAGGAATACTTTCTGACAGAGATGAGAGCCGACTGCTGAGATGTTCATCTCCTGCTGCTCGACCTCTCCCTGGGATTCAGCCACACACTGCTGTCATATTTTCTCAGCACCTGCAGGAGATTTTTCTGTTTTCACTGAACATTTTCTTGAAATAATGTGTTCCCTAGGGGGCGTTTAAGCCCTGTTGGCTGTCTGGAGATGGGTTAGTTAAGGTGCGAGAACATCAAGATCTTTTTCTAACATGTGCTATACAAAACTGTACTGCTGCAATCCAGCTGCCTCGACCTCTTGATAGTCATTGACACAGCTGTTATATTGTTGGTATTCTTGAAATCTTCACCAGTCATACAGATGGATATAGCTATAGATTGACTCACAATCATTTCCCTCTATACTATATAGACCTTAAAGTTATGTTAAGCCCAGTTCTGTCATTGGACTATCCAATTCACTTACACTGACACTTATATCAAAGTGTCATTATTTACAACCTGCAACGTCCCTGCTTCAAACCCAGCTGGGTCTTTTGTTGCATGTCATTCCCTTCTAGCTCCCCCTGCCCTGCCACTCTCCACTACGCTGTCTAATAATGGCAAAATGCCCCAAAAGAGCTCCTGGGTTTCAGCAGCAGAGACAAAAATAGCTCATTCTGTCAACCGTTGTAATAGTCTACAAAGCCTCATTTTAAATGACAGCCAGCACATTAGAAGATTGTCTGCACAGAAGCATTCTTTGATACCTATCGACATACAGTAATTGGTAGTAAGAATTCACTGCAGCTCATCGTATTGAGCGAGACGGGGATAGATGGAGTGTCGCTGCCTCTGCAGCCGCTGCATACAAAGGGTTACACGGAGTCAGCCGCAGTCTAAAAATAGACTGTTGCTCTCGCCTGCCTCTGCACAGGCCTCTATGGATCTCCACCCTTAAGCTCTTGCACGTGAGGTAAAAATAACCCTCTTTGTGAAAACATACACACACACACACACACACACACACGGTACGCTCTTCACTCTCAGCTTCTCCCCTGTGACATAACACAATCGCTGGCTGTAAAAAAAAAAAGATGCAGAAGGCTCTGATAAAATGTTGGGCTGCAAATGATTTGCTTTTCTGTTCTGCAGCGTAGGGCATTATTCAAGCTGCACACATTGCTCACTGCGTGCCCACGGTCGTACAAAAGAGAGAACCTGCAGACAGTGTAGTAAAAACCACAAGACAACTAAAAAAAAGCTCCCACACAAATATGTTAAATACCTTTACACTCATTGTAGTATGGTAGTAGCTACAATACCACAGCAAAGGAGTTGACCAGGACCAAGCATGTGCACCCCACTGAGGTGTTTGAGCTCACTGTTATTGTGTGTCCATGGCATAGTGTTTAGACCTCACAGTCGGACTGATTCATGGCTTTGCGGTGGACAGATAAAAGCAACACCATATGCTTTAATGTGATTATCATGTACTTTTGGTCTGAGGCAACACAGCATTTAATTAGGAAGGGGTCATTTCACCGTGACCGGCTCATCCTGAGCTTGTGTTATTACTGCCATTAAAAAAAGGCTTCGCTGCCACATCGTATTGCAGGATGGTGGTAATTAGCAATATGGTGTGAGAAGTCACACCTGCTGGACAAGATGATATTTAGTGATACGGTCCTGGTTTGCGTTTAGATGCTATTTAGTACAGAAACTAGGTGAAAAGCGAGTTCTAGCCTTCTGCACAAAAAATACCTGTCTATTTATTGTTGGTGTTGCATTGTGCAAAAAGGATAAGGTTCTCACTACTGTAAATATTTTTTTCACTTTCCTCATTGGCTCAGTTGTAAGCAGTGCTATCTGAGAACATGAAGGTAATTTGTTCTAATCCATCAAATGACAGTTTGTATGTTCCCCCTATGTGCACTGGTTTTCACCTACAGTCCAGGACATGCATGTCAGGTGAGCTTGACTCTCGAACTTGCCTGTAGTCCCGTGTGTTGAATGTGTTTCAGTGATGAATGAAGCTATTTGTGTGTTCATCAGTAAATTGCACATAATGCATTAAAACATGACGTAACACAAAGTGATTAAACAAATAGCCATGCAAGTGTTGGCTGTACTGGCCCTCCTCCTGGTTTTCTTTCATGCCAATTGCCCATAGCCCAACTAATGCTAAATTGTGTGTGTTATGGGCCCCACAATAGGAAGTGAATGCAGAGGTGGAAGAAACAAGTGTCAGGGGCTTGATCCCCAGATTGAATGCCTTTATATTTCTATTAATTGCAAAATAGGTTTGTTTGTGATTATTGTGCAGAAGGACATGAGGTGTCTCTTGGGAAAGGCTTGTGTACGGCATTTAAGTGATATTAGTGGTAAAGTCAAATTAGTGGTTGGTCCATGAGCCATTAAAGAAGCAATAACCCCCTATTCTCATCATTGCATATCCTGTGAGGCCGTTTCCCTGTAAAAATTATGTGAATCATTATAACATAATGAGCAAATGTTTCTATTGCATTTATCTGTGGACTGCTTAAGGTTAACACATAATGATTGCACTTGCACTGACTACAAAATGATCAATTTTATTTATTTATTTATTTATTCATTTATTTTTTTTATTATTTTCCCCATACAGTGTCTGCTCCTAGGAACTCGGAAGGGAAAATTAACTTTTTTTCTTTCTTTTTTTTAGTGTTCTGTTTTGGCAACAAAAAGCACTTAGTGGAGGTAGAGTTTATAGTCTGATCTGAGGCATCAGACAGAAAGTGTTGAATTTTTAAAAGTTAACCAAAACTGCAAGCTTTCTTTAGTCTAAGAGCTTTAGTTTGCGTTGTCAAAGTTCTGCACTTTGCATGGCCAACCATTTATCTCTACGGCATTAAGGGGTGAAAGACTTTCTCTACCCAGAAAGCTTGCCAACAGTGTTTCGTGTTAAACATATTTGACGAAGGAAATTACTTTTACTAATGAATATGTACTTTGCGGGAGACAGGGTTGATTATGAAAGTACATACTAGTATTCCAACCACTGCGGCATGTATACAGTTATTTTTTATCTATTCTAATTGGTAACTGCTTGACAGTTTTATATGAAAGTTATTCAACCTGAATATCATCCACTCAACACAAATATTTTGGTAGGATCATTTCAAACATGCATAACAGAGTCATGAAAATAGCACGGATGATGACTGCGCCTTATGCTCTGTGCTTTCAACTTGCTCTGAGCACCACAGATCTCTGTTCCTCACCCCTGCTTTGCCGGTACTCCCCCTGAGAGTCAAGCTTATTGTGAGTCATCAAAATACCAAGTAGATGCAGGCTAGAAAACAAAACAAAAAAAACATTGTCTACACCTTGCAAAAATACCACCTTGCCAGTGAAAAGCCCTGTCGACTTACATGCTGACAAGAAAATAGACCTCTCTATCAGTATGCATGGACACGAATAACATGAGTTATTCCTGCAGATCTTGCTTTCATCTGTGCATGTCTTGGTTGGATTTATTTAAACGCTAACTGATTTGCAGGTAACCCATCTGAACAGATAGAAATTTGATGAAATCGTCCCATCCACCAAACCACCCATCCATCAATCCAATCTCCCATCTACCCTTGCCACCTTTCTCGGCCAGGGAAATGAAGGCAAAGCAGGCCGTTATCAGTGAAGGGCTGGGGGGAGGCAGGGAGATGCCATGGATTGGGAATTAGGTCTAGAGATGTTGCAGGGTGGCTTCAGCTCAGGACACAGGTTGTTATTAAAAGTCTTGTAATAGGCTAGATTACTCTCCCGATATGGCCTAATCCATGAAAGACTCCACAATCAAATCAATTGAAAAAGAAGATGGTGGGAGTGGTGGTGGAGAACTCGGACTGTTAACACTCTCCTGCCTCAGTAAAAATCTCTTTTTGGGGTACTTGCACTTACAATGACTGAACTTGCTATGGACTTACTTATACTATATATCCCTTTTTTTAATATTCACCCTGCTTTACTGATGCACCAGTTAGTTGTATGACCTTTTATGAAATGGTTTTACTGTTTCTAAATAAAACATTTTTCCATCAAGTTTCATTGTAGTAGAAAGTGGTAACCTTTCCTTCCAGTCATGTATACTGGCAGGGTGCTGTTATCTTGAAACCTTGGGCACATGCTGTGTTTTCATGTGGCTTTGGCTTTGTCAACCCAGTATTTAAAATAGTCAAATCTATTGTAAGAATTATAGAGGAATATAAAGATGGGCAACACATCACATCTTCCTCCCACTGTTAAAAACTGTTATAACCTAGATACCAGCGCTGCCATCTTGCACTAGTAACATCTTTTGGAGCCGGAGTCTATGCAGTAGTAATCCAGTGGTGGGTCTGCAGTATTGAGGTCCCGCCCATACACCCGCTTGACTCACTTATTGGCAGGACTTTGCTGTAGTGAGCACAGTTTAAATCCACAAAGAAGTTGTTATTATTAGTTACAAATCAACACAGGTAGCATTTTATTAGCACGGTACATACCACTGTATCCTAGCCTTTGTTAGCCTACTTTTTTCTAATTACATTTAAAAGACTGAGAGAATGCAGACAGTTCACTCAAATTGAAAGATCACACCTCACCAATGAAGGATGTTATTTAAATGAGAAAGGTCAGATATATAGGGAATATGAAATACTGTTGTTGCTGCTGTAATGCTTAATTAACATTAGTTTCCTTATTGTTGCCCCCATTTGAAGTGTCAAATTGAATGTGGCCCTGAAGTAATTACAAGTCCAAAGAAAACCAGTCGCAGGCACTGCCAGACAGCTCCTTCCCATTTAGGGTCCATTTGCATTGTTGCACGGTGGTAATTTTAGACTTGGTGTGTAATATGTGCTTTTGAAGATGACTAAATGAAAAGCAGCACCCATCTGAAGATGGGACTTCAGTCAGTGACATAAGCCTACTGCTACTAATCTTCAAAGCCGGGTGTATTTAAGTGTGTGGCAGCAAGAACAAGAGCTTTCTCTTTAGTCTTTGTTTTGAAGTCTTAATTGTTATTTAATTTGTGTTCTGCTTTGTTGTAAAGGCTGTGAAATGATAATTGCATTGCCGTTTCTCGCCCACCTCACTTTGATGTATTTGTGTCTCTGGACTCATCAACAGATTATTTTTCTTTTGTCAAGTAATATTATTGGTTATTTTTGTCACACAGGTTAGGCGGCACATCACCTGTGATGATTCTCATGTGCTCACTTACTTAAAGTAGCATGATGACAAACAAGCATTTGAGATATAGTCACCCAATCAAACATTCTCCCACAAATTACCCATTATTGTAGGATGATTACTTATTTGCTAGTGCGATAGAATTTGACCTAGAGCCACGTAATTGTTTCTGCTCAATGATGATGCTCATTTAGAGGAGACACAACGCAAAGGTCTGGCTGGTCAGTCTGACTGGTCAGTCTGACTGTGCTCTGTCCATTTTCTTGTCAGTGCATCAGAAAATGAGTCCTTAGGGAGCTGTTGTAAACTCTGAATTGGAATTCAGAGAATATTCTGCTGAACAATACATGGTTCTGTGGTGTTGCCTATGAAACAGAGATAAGTACATTAGTCCCAGCTCCTAAATATGTTTACCGAGGAATCAATGCATTGGTTGGCATGGTGCCTGTAAAAGATGATGGTTGATTTATCAAGGCTTAAAAACAAGGAGTGAAACTCTTAATGTGAGATACTACCTTCCTAGGAATCTCTTAGTGCAAGGTGGCTTCCTGTGGAGATGGATGTCCAGGTAATTTACAGTGAACTGCCCACCTCAAAGTCACTTTGTGTCATTTCACTGAGCAGGGAATAACAAGAGCACTGAGGGCACGGAAGAATTGACTGCAGGTTAGACCTTTTTTTATACTGTTCTCGCTGTGTGGAGAAGACTCTGATGGTGTCTGTCTCCCAGTTAAATCCCTCATCATGACCAGAGGTGGCAAGTAACGTAGTAAAAATACTTTGTAACTGTACTTAGGTAGATTTTTCAGGTATCTGTACTTTACTTGAGTATTTATTTTTCTGACGACTTTTTACTCTTACTCCCTACATTTAAAAAAATGTTTTTGTACTTTCTACTACTTACATTGTCAAAACAGGCTCGTTACTTTTTCAACCTCTGCGGATGACGACACGACATATAAGAAGTAACTACCCAGAGAGGGAAAGTCAACCGCGGAGAGAACCGCCATGAGTTACAGGTTATGTTAGAGAAAAAACTTGCAGCAGCGACATGGAGGAAGAAAGTGAACCAGGGAATGACGCATCATATTCGGAGAAGCAAGACATTCCCCATCCATGACCTTATTTAAGAGAACTCTTTGAGGTTGACGGCACCAAGAATGATTCATGGCGAATGCATTGTGTCCTGTGCCAACCTAAAAACCAGGAGCTTCTGGCGTTCAAGAGCTCTCGTCAAATCTGAATAGACACATACAGGTAAGGTGTATTTTCGGTTGTTATCATTAGCTCATTTAGAATTTCTTGTAGGCCAGTTTACAATGTTAGCAATGCTATGGGAACACCTTTTGATAGTATAGAGCTAACACTAGCTAGTGTTTGGTTTAAAAAAACAACAACCCAATAATCCTCAATTAATTGCCGTTTTGCCACTGTTGTGAGACATTACTCTTCAGGGCTCTCTGCCAGAAAGCCCCTTTTGGGTAGGTTAAGGGGTTGAATGGTGATTTGAGTTAAAATAAATACATTTTCTGTCAGAAAAGGCTTTTAAGCCGAAGGGGCTGAAGGCTAACATCCCCTGTGTGCCAGTAGTAGTTAATCATCTACGTCAACTCCGCACAAAGACAACATTAAACATTTATATAACAATTCTGTCAGGTGATTCACTTTTCTCTTATCTTTTGTGTACGTCTGTGTCTTATATGTGTGTATTGTCACTCCTACAGAAAGCACGTGAGTCACTTGGAGAGATACAAAAACCTCACTGCACCTACTTTGAAAAGGAAGTCAACCTCAGATGAAGGCCCATACAAGCAGCATAAACTGTGGGAAACCAAGCCAGAGTCCTACCTGGCCTGCCCGGATGATACCACGGATGTCCTGAATTTTTTCCCAGCAGTCTGCAACGTGTCACTGAAGCTCATCACACCGCTACCTGGCTCAGCTGTCTCCGAGAGGCTTTTTAGCACTGCAGGATTGATTTTCAGACCCAAAAGAGCATGCCTTGATTCAAAGAACTTTGAGAACCAGCTTCTGCTGAGGCTAAATAAAAGATTTTATGATTCCTGTAGAGTTGAGTGAATATCTCACAAAGGAAAGCAACTTGATTAAACTAGTTTCCATGTTGACCATAATGTTTTAAGTTCTGTTGCTGAAATGGAAAACTGATTTGCACATTAGCGTTAAGTAAGCCTGTCAAAACATTTTTTTGATATAAAGTGTTAAAAGATACACATTCTGTTAAAAGTAATATGTTAAGTATGGTATTAAGAGTACCAAAGCTGTTATAAAGCTGAATTATCTAGGTGCTTATGCAGGACCTCTGGTCAAATCAGTCTTGATTATTCTGAGATTTAACTTGTAGCAAACAGACTGTGTCCAGTGATTTATTTTTTTCTCTGTACCAGAACTGTGCAGATTGTTAATAAAAGAAAAAAAAAACTTTCCTATTTTGTGTGCCAAGAACTTTACGTTTTGTTGAGTTATCAAAAGAGGTATTATGTATCAGTGATGACAAAAATTAATTTGTACTTTTTACTTTTGTACTTAAGTACATTTCAGAGCCTTTACTTTCTTACTTTTACTTGAATAACAGAGCTGAATCAGTACTTCTACTTTTACTAGAGTAATTTTTTACACAAGTATCTATACTTCTACTTAAGTACCAAATGTGAGTACTTTTGCCTCTCCATCATGACACCAGTAAGATGATTGAGACTGTTTTTTTCTTCCCTGTGAAGAGTGGCTGTAATGTGTAGTGCTCCAATGTGCGATAGATCTCCAATATTCATCTTCAAGTGTGGTGATTTTTAGTTTCTTTTTTTAAGATAATTTGAAGGATTACAAAAAAAAGGTTACCATAATTCACAGAATAATTTAGCAAAACTCAGCAAATATCGGAAAATCACAACACTACCAGACATGAAGCAAGAAGTACCACCTAATGGATGCATGTCCAATATTCTCTTTTCCTTTGGCTCTAGTATAGTCTCCAGCAGCTCTTTAGGAACAATATCTTTGGAACATTGTCTTTATCTGGACTCTACATGTTCAGCTCTGAACTGTACAGATTTTTGCAGTCAGAGAAAGAATTAATTCAATAGGGCTGGGTATTCTTAAGAACCTCATGATTCGATTCGATTCAATTTTGATTCTTTAGGTTGCAATTTGATTCAATAGCGATTCGATTCAATATTGATTTAAATGCTTTGATTGCAATTCAGTAATAAGTAATAGTAAACAAATAATTAATTAGAGTCCCTGTTGATCATTTTTAAATTAAAAAAAGGAATCTTAAATTATAAATCTTTCCTCTAGTAAGTTCTAGTTCATTTGAAATGAAAAAAAAAGGACACGACGTGTTTAGTTATAAAATAGTGCAACCAGTGAGAAAGTGCCATTGTTTCTGGGACTGCATGGTACATTTTTGTCTGACATAAAGATAGACATAACTGCGGTCCCTCTGCCCTCTGGCTAGACGCGAGGGGGTAAAATGTTGACACTGTACCCCCCTCTCTCCCCGGTGGAGAGTGCTACCCGAGGGCTCAAGGTGCAGCAGCCAGGGTGAGACCAGCTGCTCTGGGAGTTTACTGTCTCCGAAAAAGCAGTGTGTCAGACGTCGGCTACCCGCCTCCACAGCTCTGACGGTGACGCATCACCCTCCGACCCTCGAGTGAGGTCGCGAGTGAGGTCACGAGCGAGGCGCTTCCAGCTGCTGGAGGCGGGGACTAGGGGGTGCCCAGCGACGGACAGCGGATGGTCGCGGGCCACTGCTTGCCTGAATCGATTCAGAGGATTTCCTGAATCGATATTGAATTGGGAAAAAAATATACTGCAAAGCATTGATGAATAGATATTTTTACCTCGGGCAACAAACACCACGGCCCCTGTAAATAAATAAAGTACCTGCAGTATAGAGGGGAAAGCTTGTACCTGAAGACTAGATAAATAATGTATCACTTGCCAAGCCACACAAGCAGCCAGTGTTGGTTGCCAGAAATGTAAGCAAGGTTTTCTTTAGAAATATTCTATCGAAGGGGGCTACTGGATTCTACTGAGTTTTAAAAGGAGCAATATATGATACATTTTGTTTAAAACATTCAAAAATCTTCAACAGAATGTTAAGAAATAATGTTTTGATGTCATGTCTGAAATGTCTTGTGATGCAGATATGTCTACTGAAGTGAGCATGCTGATCAGCCAGCCTTGGCCTGTCCTGTCTTGAATACTACTTTGTACCCTAAAAGGCAATATTGGGGCACTGTAGCATCTGCAACCTTAATAGACTGAAGGTCATTTTCTTGCAGGGCTCCTTACACCCTGGGGCTGACTCCCCCATAGCCCCAAATCATGTTTCGGAGGTGGGGCCTGGTTGATGCATGATCTCCTACATTGGTGGTCTATGCAAAGTGATTCTAATGCAACATTGTGTCAAGACTGCACAAAATGCAAGAATAAATACTGTTGTGACTTATTCAAAAATATTGAACGAGTTGATGCTTCTTTTCATCGTTTCATGATTAAATTGAATTAAATTAAATTAATATATTTGGGTTTTGGACTATAAATGAGACAAACTAAAACAACCAGTTATGTAAGTGTCATTCACAAATTCTTACAAATGGTGTATTTCCCATTTCCTGTTGCAGGATGGCCATCCAAGTTGACAAGTTTGACTTTGAGAGTCTGCCTCAGCCGGACCAGGAGACAGCTCGCTTCACTAACCCCAAACAGCTGGAGGAGGAGCGACAGCATGCCCAGGGCTGCCAGATCAACAGCAAGCTGGGCATCTGTTGGAGCATCATATCCTTCCAATGGCAACATAGAGTTATATTAGAGAAGGGCTGAGCACTGCCAGAAACACAGCGGATAAATATGGTCAAGGTTTACATTTATAAATGAGGGTCTATACTGAACTGATAAACAGAATATAACTTCAAATAGATTTAAATGGTAAAACAGAATCTTTTAGCGCTTTGTGTTAGTTGATTGTGTTGTTTGTTGACATTAGTAAGATCAGTGTTACAGGACATCTGGATCCCACATCTGGAGTCCCTCTGGCCAGCAGGGAACTTGTTCGCCTGCAATGACAGATGGTAAAGCGTATGGCATAGTGCTTGCTGCTCTGTCACTATGAAGTGATGTCTTACTGTGTGTATGTGTGGGTGTGTATTTGTCTCACACACCAGCAGCAATATGATATAACATTTTCCCATAGGTCCTAGTTTGTGGGTTAGCTTTGTGGTCCATCCAAGGTAATCTTTGACACCATCATTGTCTGCAAGCTGCCCCCAAGGAGATGACTCTTTGTATCTGTTCCCATGTTTATTGTTGTCTTCTAGCCTGCCATGTAAATGTGCCACCACCAACACACTTGCTGTCAGAAATCAAAAATGTGTAGGTTGTAACACAGATGCAAGCTGGGTTAGTGTTGTGATGAATGGGATGTTAACAGGGACTGTAAAGTGTCTTAATTATTGGGGGTTAAAACTTTGACAAACAGTGCACTTGATATAGAATTCAGAATAAGAAATCTGCTACAGGATTTTTCAGTAAAATAGTACAGGAACAAGGGAGTTAGAGAAACTATACTGAGGGATTAAATAAAACTGAAACTTAGTCTTCCTGATGGACACTCATGATTGCAAACCCACTACAATTACAATAACTGTGAATATAAGGCCTATTAAAATACTGGTAGATTAAAAGCAGCAGCTTACTTTGAGACATGAGAGACCTGAGTGTTTTATTATGCAACAAAACAATAAACTGTTGTGAGACTGAAAAGAAGATGCATAGAGGAGATTAAAAATGCCAGAAGGATGGGAGCACAAGTCGGTAGCGAACATTAGTGCTCCCTGATTTATTTATTTATTTTTTTTGCTAAAAACCTAGATTAAACTATGGCAACATAGTGTTAATTAAACATCTTACATGGAATTTTTAACTGTTTATGAAACAGTCAATTTAATACTGATGCCTTGGTGCCGCACGTAAGATAACCAGACAGTGAAAGTGGTGAAAGGATTGACTATTAAATCATGGTCCGTACACACAACACTCATGTTTACATGCACAGCTTAGTCGGATTACAGCCATAGTTCGACTATGCTCCTCAACCAGACAACTGCAATTGTCCGAGTATACATGCCGGTGAGAAAACCGGATTATTGGGCCAGAGCATGTCATACCCCGGTACGCTAGGTGGCACTGTACCCATTTCCACTAGTGGTAACCGAGACACCTCCGGCTGACCTCTTTACGTCACGTATGGAACGTATACATGCAGGAGTAATGCGACTATCAATCGAATAATTTGGGTGCTTTAATTCGACCATGAGAAATCCGATCCAGTCCGATTTTGCATTTCACAACATTACACATTTACTTCACTTTTACCTCAGGTGATGCCAGAGAGACATATTGGCAAACAAATCCAAGCACACTGCTTTTTTTCTTGTGCTAAAGTTAAAAAGCCTTTGTTAGGGTTTCATGACCAACGTGTATTGACTATTTTTAATAAATGTTGTACACAGTGTTGCTGGCTTGAGTGCTTACTGTGATGGCCTTCAATAGTGTGGTCTTTGCCCTGTACCCCAATATTTGGGCAATGAGAAGGTCAAAACTTGTGGTAAAGCTCATGAATTTCAAAACACTGTGATAAGAGCTACTAGTCATTATACATATAGTTCCTTGTATCAGCTCCTAACTCATCAGCTGGCAGTTAGCGGTGCACATATTTAGAGATTTAAGAACAGCCTGTCAGATTGTTGGTGAACATGGTGCACAGTTAATGATAAATCCAATCTCTGAGCTTCTGAAGTTTCCATTATATTTCTTTTTTTCTATGAAGGCGTAAACACTCCCATCATTATGTGTATTGTTTTATCTACAAGCAATTTGGCAGCGTGTAGGCAGGAATGAAGAAAGAAAATGACATACAAATGTATTCCCAGCAGCACATCTGATAACACTCCTTTTACTGCAGCAAAAAGCAGCCTGGAACTGCCTGTTTTATCATTTTATCCGACTTAGAAGGTATATTATGATCATAATTCATGAATTTAAACAAGTTTCTTTTGAAGCTGAAAACCATAGTGAAAACATCATCAACAGACAAATCCTGTAGCAGCTCAGTATACAATCAAACAATGTCTGTGATTCTGCAGAGCAATAGGCACAACAAAAAAGAAAAACAAATGAAATGTACAGCACCAAAAACAACATACTGTATATTTAAAGTTATTGGAAAACAGGTACCTCACTCTCTTAAGGCAAGTCATTGCATCATTGATGGAATAGCTCACAAATTACTTAAGTTAATTATTAATTCAGCATCAATGGTCTCAAAGTTGTCGCATGATGTTATCACGTTAAATCCTGATGCAATGCTTTCCTCCACAGTGAGACATTTCTCGGCACGTTGTGTGACCCCACTGTCTAAATTTACACGAGTAGCACGATGTCTTTCTTGCTTCAGGCTGGATTTTCCCTTTTACAACATAAAAAACTAGAAAAAGAAAAGATTTGATTACTGTGCATGTCAAACTCTGAAGCACTCACTTGGCCCTGAGCAAAGTAAGTCACTTTAATTAGTAATTTATGAGTTCCTCACAATATTATTCATGTTTTGTTGATGGTGTTCCGCTATAGTGAATTACTCATAGGGAAAGACAATGTCATATACAGTACAGACAGTGGATAAAATAGAAGGATTGCATGCGTGCATATATGCATGTCATCCTCTTGATGAGGTCATTGCCAAGTTCATGAATCACCCCTTTACATTGAATTTAATTTGTGTCTCAACAGCTTTCTTAGCCAGCATTTATATCCACTACAGCAGTTATTGTGACTCCCTCTAAAGCTGTCTCAGCCAGCCTTGTAAATCCAAATTACAGTATGTCTAAGATATTGTGGCCAACCAGATGTGACAGCGCGTTACTTTAACTATAGATTGACTTCAGTGGAAACCAGTGCAGTTTAGAGGCTGCTATTATTGTACAGACCACTTTCAAGATCGTGCTAAGCTGCACACCTTAGGCATGCCTATTTGTACCATTACTCAATCTAAACTTAGGTCTAGGGCACTTCCTGACTGTTTAGACTCCACGGGCCTGGAACCCACTTTTTATGTGTCTCACTGCAAGCCGGTTGACCGACAAGTTGCTAAAACAGCTTAAGAGCAAGCACCAAATAGATACCATCAATCACAAAGAAACAGAACAAAACATAGATAAATAAAAATAATTTAAACCATTCTGTCAGCCCAAAGCTGCGATGCGCCAGTTGTCCAAGAAACACTTTGGAGGAATTAATGTTTCTCTGAAGTTTTTAATTAAAGTAAGCAATGACTCTGCAATTCTCTTGTGCCAGGAGGCGCTGTGGTGCATGAGATAAAGATTTTCTGGGTATCTAACAAACAAAAAGTGCCAAAAAAGTGTCAGTAATTTTAGCAAGTGGACAAGCATGTTGATCATCCACACATTGGTAGAGTTTCTAGGCTTGCTGGGCTCTGGAGCAATTTAAGGGAATGGCCACAGCCATTTGTGATACCATGCAGCTGAAAGTAGATTGCACACCTTATTAGAGTGCTTAAAGGGATACTCAGGTGTAAATTTAATCCATGGTCTGACATACCATGACACCGAGTAAGACCCCCCTTCGAGAGATCAAGTTTGCAGACTGCTAGCTTACATAGTTTTAGCATCCTCAGAAAAGACCACACGATAACAATACACTGAAGTGTATGCCTCCAACAAGAAACCGCAGTCAAAAGGCCACAAATAATGCTCAGAACAGCACCAAACTTCTGCATCAGAAATTGGGTCCCAACACATAGTTCGAGGCATCAAACAGCTGTTAGCTTAGCCGGATTGCTATTGTAAAATGAACACAACTCACCACTCTCCTCCAGCAGCTTCCTGTTTGGGGAATCCCTGCTGGTCAATTACCGAGTGCAGTGGAGTTCCACAGCTCAAGGATGAAAATGTATGATTATTACTTCATGGAAATGCAGTCAAAGTTCATATGTATGGAAGCCCATTTCCACCACTTATGAAAAAAAATTATGAGATACTCAGTCATAATTATGAGATAGCTAAGTCAAAATTATGAGATACTAAGTCATAATTATGAGATACTAAGTCAAAATTATGAGATACTAAGTCAAAATTATGAGATAGCTAAGTCATAATTATGAGATACTAAGTCAAAATTATGAGATACTAAGTCGAAATTATGAGATAACTAAGTCATAATTATGAGGTACTAAGTCATAATTATGAGATACTAAGTCAAAATTATGAGATACTAAGTCAAAATTATGAGATACTAAGTCATAATTATGAGATACTAAGTCATAATTATGAGATAGCTAAGTCATTATTCTGAGATACTAAGTCAAAATTATGAGATACTAAGTCATAATTATGAGATACTAAGTCAAAATTATGAGATAGCTAAGTCAAAATTATGAGATACTAAGTCAAAATTATGAGATAGCTAAGTCATAATTATGAGATACTAAGTCAAAATTATGAGATACTAAGTCGAAATTATGAGATAACTAAGTCATAATTATGAGGTACTAAGTCATAATTATGAGATACTAAGTCAAAATTATGAGATACTAAGTCAAAATTATGAGATACTAAGTCATAATTATGAGATACTAAGTCATAATTATGAGATAGCTAAGTCATTATTCTGAGATACTAAGTCAAAATTATGAGATACTAAGTCATAATTATGAGATACTAAGTCAAAATTATGAGATAGCTAAGTCAAAATTATGAGATACTAAGTCATAATTATGAGATAGCCTACTAATCAGGAAACGAAACCGTAGCTACGCTAAGTCTAGTCTAAAATGCAAATGGATCTCATCATTGAAGACTACTTCAGACGTGGGTTTGCAAATCGTGAGATTTTAACCTTATTGGAAGAAGTACATGACATTAAGTTAAGCCTTTGGACGTTGGAGAGAAAGCTGCAGAGGAACCAGCTTTGGTGGAGACACAATAAAACAGATGAAGCAGAGGTGGCCTCCTTCATATCCCAACAGCTGCAAACATCTGGCCAACAGCACGGATACCGATGGATGCACCAGAAATGTTGGATGGCCGGACTCATCACAGACAGGGAAACTGCGCCAATTAATGAGACTACTGGAGAGAAATGGGGTCGATCTCCTTGCGCACAACCATTTGCGACGGCGCATTTATGTCAGCTGTGGTCCAAATTATGTTTGGCATGTGGACGGGTACAACAAGTTGAAGTCTTACGGCATATGTGTTAGTGGGTGCATAGATGTCTTCTCTAGAAAGATGATATGGCTTGAGGTGTTCAAAACCAACAGCGATCCCCGAATTATTGCGGGGTATTTTATTGATGCCGTGAGTGAAAACAGTGGATGCCCACAAAGAGTCAGGATAGACCACGGGACTGAAAACACACACCTTGCAGAGATGCAGAGGTTTCTCTGCAACAGAGAGGATGAGGATGAGAATGGAGCGGAGTGTGTCACTTTAGGTCCAAGCACCCGTAATCAGAGAATCGAACACTGTTTTCACTCACGGCATCAATAAAATACCCCGCAATAATTCGGGGATCGCTGTTGGTTTTGAACGCGTCGAGCCATATCATCTTTCTAGAGAAGACATCTATGCACCCACTAACACATATGCTGTAAGACTTCAACTTGTCGTACCCGTCCACATGCCAGACATAATTTGGACCATGGCTGATATAAATGCGCCGTCGCAAACGGTTGTGCGCACGGAGATCGACCCCATTTCTGTCCAGTAGTCTCATTAATTGGCGCACAGTTTCCCTGTCTGTGATGAGTCGGCCATCCAACATTTCTGGTGCATCCATCGGTATCCGTGCTGTTGGCCAGATGTTTGCAGCTGTTGGGATATGAAGGAGGCCACCTCTGCTTCATCTGTTTTATTGTGTCTCCGCCAAAGCTGGTTCCTCTGCAGCTTTCTCTCCAACGTCCGAAGGCTTAACTTAATGTCATGTACTTCTTCCAATAAGGTTAAAATCTCACGATTTGCAAACCCACGTCTGAAGTAGTCTTCAATGATGAGATCCATTTGCGTTTTAGACTAGACTTAGCGTAGCTACGGTTTCGTTTCCTGATTAGTAGGCTATCTCATAATTATGACTTAGCTATCTCATAATTATGACTTAGCTAAGTCATTATTATGAGATACTATCTCATAATTATGACTTAGCTAAGTCATTATTATGAGATACTATCTCATAATTATGACTTAGTATCTCATAATAATGACTTAGCTATCTCATAATTATGACTTAGCTAAGTCATAATTATGAGATACTATCTCATAATTATGACTTAGTATCTCATAATTATGACTTAGTATCTCATAATTATGACTTAGTATCTCATAATTATGACTTAGTATATCATAATAATGACTTATCTATCGCATAATTATGACTTGGCTATCTCATAATTTTGACTTAGTATCTCATAATTTTGACTTAGTATCTCAAAATTTTGACTTAGCTATCTCATAATTTTGACTTAGTATCTCATAATTATGACTTAGTATCTCATAATTTTGACTTAGCTATCTCATAATTATGACTTAGTATCTCATAATTTTGACTTAGTATCTCATAATAATGACTTAGTATCTCATAATTATGACTTAGCTATCTCATAATTTTGACTTAGTATCTCATAATTTTGACTTAGTATCTCATAATTATGACTTAGTATCTCATAATTTTTTTTTTTTAAGTGGCGGAAATGGGCTTCCATACATATGTGTCTCGCCTGCCAGTTTATAACAGTTATTATCGATTGCAGACCGGAAAAAGAATGGAATTGAGCATTTCTAACTGCACTCGGTAATCGACTCGTCAGGGGGGGTCTTACTCAATGTCAAGGTGTGTTTGACCATGGATTGAATTAACACCGGAATATCCCTTTAATGTTAGAATAAAAACTTGTTTCATACAATTAATCCTGCAGTTCTTACCATTAAATGTACAGTGTGTTGTTCACATGACCCATTACCCGACCCATGTTCTATTGTTTCCATATATTCTCAGTAAGGGCTTGCAGACATGGCTGTTGTGAAAGGGCATTAGGCATTAGGGCTCCCTCACTTAGCTTTATGCCAGTGACCCATACCTGGATACGTGCCGGAACATGGATGGATGAATCGATGGAAGAAGCCTTTTAATCATGCACCATTTTGACCTCTTGTTTCAAATATAGCTGCACATGCCATACATTGTACTCTTAAGCTTGATGTTCGTAGTTAACAAATTAGTAAGTGCGACCTTTAGACCTTTTATTTGCATTTTTGTTTCACCTAAAGGTATTTGAGGTTGTCTCCTTATATGGCTCCATAAACTTTCAGTTACAGTACAGTTGTAAAAGGAAATACATAAGACCCAGCACCTCTATGCCCACATTAGACACCCTTTTTTGACATTTGCTAATTGTGCTGTAAAAAAATATGTTAAGTTGCCTACAGGTGTACTGTGTTCTATTTGGAACTAGCAGGTCCCATTGCCAATAAAATATAATTTGGTATTGGATCAGTGCATAGACTTTTGCCAATACCAACTCCAACGCTTTAGGTATTTCTGATAATGGCATTGGTAGAGGAGCAACCCTGCCTATTGAACCAGTTAAAGCGTGCGGTTTTGGATTTACTGTGATAACAGTGCTGTGAGGTGAAATGTAGCCTACTGTGTGTGTCCTTTACTTTTGGGATCATTCAGTATTTTCAGGGCTACTCTACAATGAAACAGTGGCTCACCTTTGTACAGTTGGGTCAGTAGAGATAATGAACAACCCCAGATTATGTAACATGTCCTTTTCAAAGTGGACTTTTTCTGAGCATCCACTGAGGATTGCAGCAAAAAAGGCTGCAGGTCATTATGCCACAGTAACATCCAGCTTTACCAAGAAGAACACACTCTACCCAGTGTGTGCTCCTGTTACCCAACAGTTCCACTGAATCCTTGAAGTAGAATTCTACGTGTTCATCTGACAAATGGTCAAAGCCACAACACTGCCATTGTTCATTGAAATAAGAAGCAGGTGCATGTTGTGACATGTTGAGTCACACTTTGGAAATGAGCCAGCAGGCACAATAGAAGCACTTCTCAGCACAGTATGTTTTGTTTGTAGATGGCTTTTCTCTCCCTCCCTCGCCCTCCGCATGCATACTGTACTCTCCCTCAAAGGTTAATAGACACAGGTTTGGTGCTCTAGGCCCTACTCATCTCACCCATTATTCCAAATGTCAGCTGTGTAAATGATCAGCGGTGAGCTTATCATCACATATTATCTGGGTAATTGCTCTCTGACAGCCTTATTTGCTTTGATGCAGCATTGAAAACATTGATAGTCTACCCTGTGATCAGTTTAATGTTACCATTAGAGTCGGGTTGCAGAAAACATGCTCTCTGTGAACCTTTGACATCTGAGTGAATGCATTAGATAAATGAAATTTAATTTGTAGATAGTTTCATTGCCACCATTTGCACATTACGAAGCTGTAAACTGTGAAAATCAATGCCATATCTTGTGCCAGATTGAATTCTTAGCAACAAACTCATCTTACACACATTGTGACATTTTTCTTTATATTTCATATTTAGAGCTCCTTTTTGTGGCTAACCATATTGCTCATCTACTACCAAAGCCTTAAAGACCGTTTTAATGATATTCCCTACTTTACCTTTGCTGTTTCTGACGTCTGTAATATGAGGAGCATGGATCCACACATCTAGTTTACACTACATAAGCAGCGTTCACATATTAACAATTTTTCTCTCACAAACAAAGTCAGTGTGGCTCTTTAATCTTCTTTTTCATGAATAAAACTAAAAGATAAGCATCTGTATTGTGATGTAGCTAGATTTGATTACTTGCCTGTTAGAAAAATATTTCTTCTACAGTGCTTATTTTTATGAATCTCATCATTCAGATAAAATTCAAGATATTTTTATAATATTTCTGGATTCAGTTCATCATGTTTTCTTTAAAACTAAGTCACTGTTATAAGCAAAAAGAACACAAGATGATATGATTGTCACATTAATATTGTCTCGTTGCAAAACGTATCCATTGAGGGTCTGCTGGAAAAAGACTTGCCAGTGCTTTAAGTCTCAAAGGATGTGGGTTTGCACTTAAAGGTGTTTGACTGTCAGCACGTGTTAAGCACTTAAAGGAGTGAGAGTCATGTCAAAAGGATCCGTAGAGGCAGGAGAATAGGCCCAGAAAGCAAAGCAGTATCAGTTGTCACAAAGTACTGTATTATTAATTGTCACTATACAACTGACTTTACAGGCTCTGACCCTGAATTTTTCAAAACAGATATTCTGCAACCACATTTAATTTATACATTGCACCCTTCTGTAACCCTACTTTCGTGTCATCTTTGACTATAACTTCAACTGAGATACAGGCATGAAAGTTATTCTTTATTAATAACCTGGAACATTTTATTCAAATTTTGAGGTCAATTTATTTTTCTTTTTGCGACACAGAGGAAAAGCAGAATGAAATGAAAATTTAATCTGGGTAAATGTAAACGGCAGCAAAAATAGTGATGATAACATAGGTAACATTGACGGCAAGTTGAACTTTAGGTTAATACTGTCCATCAACTTTGACTGTGTTTAAGCACCAAGCATCAATAATGTAAACACAGAGTCCAAGTCTCCTGGTCCTGCGTTCTATTGACACAGACCACAGTCCCCCTGTCAAGTGCAGCAGGTCTCTGTAAAGATGTGGACACATCAGTCTCAGATTCTCCATTGCTTAGACAGCCTAAATCCTATTTGGCCATTTCATTTTCCTGCGACCAGACATTAGCCAGGAGCACCCTTTAATTCATGCTGGATTAGCATGACTCTTATCCAAACTAACTTCCCTCCTTCCTGCAGCAGTCCGGCTGGTCTGGCTGAGCAGCTGAAAGATGCTGTTGGCAGATATCTTATCAATGTTGGCTGCTCTTAATCCAAAACCCACACTTTCTTGTCTAATGCTGATGAATGTATTTTTGAATGTATGATGTTGAGATATTTTACAAAACAAGGGAAAACTTTGACCTGCTGGTGATGTTAGAGGAGAAGTCAGGGGATAACTGAGGTCATTAAGATGCATCCTCAGCAACCATAATTTACAACATTTTCATCAAACCATCAAGTTGTTATAAGAAATTAAGTCTGGACAAAAGTGGTCTGCCAATTCTAATACTTATACTTATTATACTTTATATGCGTCAATACTCTCCGTGCTGTTGTCTTTCTTTAACTCTACCCACCCTTCCCTGCAACGTCGTGGCGAGGCCAGTGTGGAGGGAGTCCTCAACCAGCTGGTCCTGGAGCACCTACAGCTTGCTCCCTTGCAGTGGGGTGAGTCTCTTATGCGTGTGGTTCGTGTGTGTGCATGTGTGTCAAATCATGAGTTGTGATCACACACTTCCCCTATACTCATGATTGAAAGTTTGTGAACTTTTTCTGTTAAGTATGAAGAAAATGAAACGGGAAAAAAAGTTAAACTCATTTTTTTTCTGCATACTTTTATATGATTGTCCTTAGACCTCCTGTTTTCTATGATTATATTTGTCTGCCAGTCACAATTATCTATGTGGTTCCATAGCTATCTCTTTAACTGTCAGTGCATATACCTCAAGAACTGGTCTCAAGCCATGTTTTTTATTTGTGTTCTTAATGGGCTACAGGCTATTTTGGAGAAGTATAGACAGCAGCTTGGGAAACATGTGAATCACCGGGGACGCACATAATTTGTAGGAGCACTCTTCGTTCGCACCATCTGTGATCATCCTCTGAAATCACTTTTGATTTACTGTGGATGTTTGTTTTCTGAGGATCCCGGTCTCTCTTTGGGCACTGCCAGCATTTTGATTAGTCAGCTGGGGCTGTCCTGCTTTTGCAAAGAGAAAGCAATCTGCAAAATGAAGTGAAGGCAGATCAAGCATGGAAATGTAAGAACCTATTGAGACAGAAATGGTGTGGGGGGGTGGGGGGACAAGGCACATACTTCAATGGATTTGCTCTTCTTCAGATATTTTTGCCATTTGACATGTACTCCGTTCTGTGAGGAAACATTCCCATCAGTTAAAAGCTGTTATGAAGATGTTGGAGATGCACCTTTCTTTCATCTGATATTCCACACTTTGTGTGTAATCTCAGACAAAAGTGCAGACAATTGCAGGTTGTCTTATTTTTTTTCTCATGTCTCCATTTCTGTGGGTAGTCTTGTTGTTCCAGCCCAGCTCATTGCAAGCCTTGCTGATTATGAGCCAGATAATTTGCCAGAGCCCATTAGGATGCCTTTATCAGGGTTGCAAAGACTATCACAGGCTCAATTATGGGTATAGTTCAAGCATTTCCCCAGTGTCTAAAATCGTTAGTCCAAATGGATGCTTTTAATACTGTTAGCTCTCTGTGAGCCTCACACTTACACAGATACTGTAGATGAATACAACTTGCTTGTTAAAAACGTATCTGACGTATTTAATTGCTGTGTGTGTGCCCATACCTTTTTGTTGTGTTGTTGTCTTTTCCAGTTGCCATGTTAAGGATTGAGACTGTGTATACTTTTGTTTGTTTCCCTTTAATCACATAGTTTAAAATGACATATACAACTTTTTTAAAACTCACCACTGCTCATAATTCTGGTTCTTTTTCTTTGAAATTGTTAATCATTCAGCCTCTTACCATTGTGACAAAGGATTTCAGCTAGTTTAATAGAAAGGAGAAGCTGGTTCAGTCTTTTGCAGATCGCATTATGACAGTTTGTAAACTATTTCTTTTTTTTATTCATTTACAGGAACTTTAAACTCCTCCATGAGGCAGTATATTCTATTTCAAAATGTTCTTCAATTAAAATCTCAACTCCTAAGTAAAAAATAAACTCCCATTTTTTGCCTGGAACACATTACTTAATAGGTTGCAACGATTGTTCCTGTTTGGTCTCATCAGTAAAAAATCATTGAGAAATTTCCATCTCTCTCTTCAGTTTTAAAAACAAAGACACTGTCACACCTACTTTATTTGCCTACGATATACAAATCCAGTAATGGATTTGCGTGCTCTGCCATCTGGCTTTGCCGCCAATACTGCGGTGGCAGTTCGGTGTGTACTGCTGCCTTCTGACAGTGACAGCAGCACAGGGAGATGGATTAAGGTACCGTTTGTGGATGGTGACCTTAACATCATTCAGGTTTTACATATTAGACATTGGTTATAGCAATAGCCTAAATAAAGGATTGAGAAATGGAGACAATACTTAACCATTCAACACATTTCAAATGATGTAGTCAAGATTTGTGTCATATACCAGGATTACTGCAGCAGCCACTGTATAGTCATGTAAGAGCTGCATTTAATCATTACAGACAAGTTACAATAATATTATTTTTTGTGTTTCTTTTAATACGTATTCAAGACTATTTTGTGAAAGGCCTGGCAACATAATGGCAATTAGACCTTCCTGACAGGTTACCAAATTTGCTGGAAAAAAAAACATGATTATCAATTATGAATATGGTCATAATTATAATATTCTTGATCCTCTTCTGGCAAACATGTCAGTCTTCTAGATGCCCGGTGAGTCTATGTAAAGTATAGGGTCTCAGAAAGGGGCATTCTTCATGAGACCTTGTTTCCCAAAGCGACGTTCTACTTTTACTAAAGGTAAAAGTAGAACATTTTTCACTTCTTGGGACACCTTACATTTGATCATGCGTAATGTAGGAAGACAACACCGCTGTGATGATGACTTTATTTTATGCCACTTTTTACCTTGGCAGTAGTATCTCAGTCTGTAGAGACTTGGCTTGGGGACCGGAGGGTCAAGTCCAGCTAGAGACCACAATATGGAAGTGGACTGGTTGCTGAAGAGTTACCGGTTCACTGCCTGGGTTGCTGCCGAGGTGCCCTTTAAGCAAGGCACTGAAACCCCCATGTGCTCTCCTGGCTCCTGAAATGGCAGCCCACTGCTCTTCGTTTGAGATTTGTGCTATTGTGTTTTAGACCTAGTAATATCTTTGATGAGTTCAAAAGTTAACTACTCATCTGGAGCCGTAGTCAGTCAGGGGGTCATTACGCCCCAGTGCCACCCATTGTAGCATTTTGACATTTTTCTAAGGGTGGAGAGTATTGTATTTCTGTCACAATATTTTGAGCAGTAGAGCAGTGTCTGCATCCCTCGACCGCTTGCCTGTAAACTAGGCAGAGTGACATGAACATGCACACAGAACTCTGCCAAGATAAATTATTGAAGGAGCTCCACATTGCCTTACTGTGTGAGTGTTTTCAAGATCACACATGGTGTGAAAGTCTCCTCCACTAGCAGCACACAAGTACATGTTGTGGGTATGCTTTTGTATGAGTGTGTTACTCCTGGTTTGTAGAAGGCACAAGTCCACATGTGTGATTGGCTCTGTTGATGGTTCCTCAGTTAATCCAAGAAGTGCTTCAGTGCCACTCGACGGTTAACATCAAGCTGCCAAGTACACAGTAAAAGTCTTGAGGACCATCATTCTGTAGCTTTTCTTCTGCTGTCTTGCTTCTCTCCACGTACTCATTTAAAGAAAATTGTAATCGCTTCCACTTCTGCTCTCACTCAGAGTACTTGAGCACGTGGCACCCTCCTTCACTTGTGGCCGAAGAAGCATACATGTAACTGAGGTAATCCAAGCGTAGTTCATGTCAGTACAGGAACAGCTGTCACATGTCGTCACACCTCATCTGGATGGCCAGATGGTGGAAAACACTAATACAAAATAATCATCCATGGTCAGGTATAAAGAAGACTCATTCTAAAGTAACAGAAACACAACAGTTTTTAGATTCTGGTAATAATACAGGAATACAATGAAAATGTGATTATGATTATGATATTTAATTTCTGAGTTCAGCCAGATGTCGTCATGAGAAACTTGATGCCTCTTTATTATTTGCTACCACAGAAATCCATAAATATTTGATCATACAGGTTCCAGTAAATGGAGAACGTGGAAACTGCCAGAATCTGTTTCATGGCATCGTGTTTGTTTACAAGCTCATTATTATTATTGAATAGGGAGCAAACAGAGGCCAATAGTAAATGATTCCACCTCTGGGCAAATTGGACCCCGCTGCAATAATGTAAGATCATGTATGATAAAATTCACTACATAATTACAAATGAACAATGCAAGTATGTTTTTGTTTAATTAGGGGATACATCCTTTTCGTTTCTGCTGAATTTCATTCTTGAGTTCAGAGGACTGCTGTAATTCAAAGAGTGGGCTAGAATTTAAAGCGGATTACTTTTATGTTAATGTGGTAAGCTTGTTTGAATCAAACGAAAAAGAAAATGCACACACATTTTTCCATAAACACAAACATAGATGAGTGGTCTGCTTTTTCCTCTCTCTCTTTTTTCTTTAATCTGTCTAGAAAACATATCTCTTATAGTGTTTCTTCCATGAATATGTAGACTGCTTGAACATTATTTTCTGCCTGTGTCTGCTTGATTTCACAGAGGTTACAATTTTTCAAAAAGCCTTTTTCTGGAATGAAATTAATATTATGATCATCAACTGTGACTGCAATATATAAGGCACATTTGCAGCTTAATTACTTTATTGAAAGGTTTTAAAGACCAGGAACAAGATTGTAAATAAGAGCATTTAGGCCTAAAACTCTGGCAATTTGCATTAATATAACTTTGGATTGCTGTGTGTGAGTGTAGATTGCTACTGAGTTTCTGTTTCTTTTCATGGTCATATAATTTTCTGCTCCAGCAGTTAAATTCTGTCTGGAAGCCGTTCTGTCATTCTGTAGAGGGACTCCACTAAACTGTAGATGTTGCCTGTGGATTTGGTAGCGCTGTTGAAAAGGGTAGACAGCTTTACAAACAGTCTAAATGTCAGCACAGCAGCCTTGGAGATTCCCAACTATTGTTTTTCAGAAGGTTACTGGCTGACTGGGTTAATTATCTGTGACAAAATTGAATTGCACTCCCAAAAAACTATAAAGGGTACTCGTCATCCTCAAAATTGAAGAACTCAGATGGAAGAAGTCTGATGAGGTGCTATGGGATGGAACACAATAAATTAGGTTGATATCAGCTCTTGTTTTTCCACAGGAAATGTTTGACACTCTTCCAAGCCAACCATATTGTTACTAATTTCCTCAATAATGGAGTACCAACTTGACAATACATTAGGGACAATAAGGAGTCAGACAAAGATAGCTACAGCACAGAGTAAAGTGAGCAGCTGTTTGCGGTTACTCTGGTGATATACTGCCCCCTCATTGTCTGGAGGGACCAACTCAGGTGGCCGATTTTGTACAACTTGCACCTTTTACGTAAACAGGGTTACTGAATTTGATATTATCAAAGTGAAAAATTAGGTCTAAGAAGGTGCCGACAGATTAAATGCCCAATTTTGTTCAAACCAACTTTTACATATTATACATTTTACAAGTACTATAATTAAAGGTACGTGTTTTTTTTAGTATTTATTTTTTATTTTATTTTATTTAGCAAATACGATATATAATAACGTTATATTTTATTTGAATATGTTTGACACATTTACACAGTTTTGTTTCATTTATTTATTGGAAAGAAAAAGAAAGACACTATTTGGTATTTCGCATTAGTAGATTTAAACACAATTTGCCATTTTTTAGTAGTTTGACAATCCACAATACTATATATTTTAGTAAATGATTGTTGATATGTCATTGTAAGGTTTCATTGGATTCCTCGATTTATACTGGCTACATTTAGATACCTTTTCATAAATGTATCATATATCACAATATGTTACCTTTATTTAACCGGGAAGTCTCTTTAGGTCTCAAACGTCCATATCAGAGTAACCCCGTTGGTGGAAATTACCACTCACCTCCACAGTGGTTATAATGCCAGAACAGGTGGTGTCATTTGTTTGTTTTTTTTGCAGCCTGGCATTATGTAAATAGCCCCATTGATTACAGCTCCTCAGCTGTCAATTTGATTAAAGCCAAAGTGGTGCACCTCGTGATAGTAGTCGCTGTGTCAACTTAATGGAGTGTTGCTAAATACACAGTCACCTGGCCAATTAGACGTAGCTCTCTGAGGGGTTGACACCGTCATAGTAGGTTATGATAGTGTGCTAAAGGAGAGCATGAGGTCTGCATCAAACAGGAAGCACCCTGACACTTTCAAGATAAGATTAAACAGGGTAAGATTTTTAATGATCCCTGTGGGGGAAATTGAGTTCTTGTAACAGCAAACAGTTGTAGTTACTGTAAGTAAACTTGACTGTGTGTTAGATAAAGTTAATAGCTGCACACTTAAAGCCAGACTATAATATATTGGAAGACATAAAGTATAATGTAACATGGCAGTATAGAATATGTAAAGACAGATTTAACAGAACATTTTTTATGTTTTTAATGTAATAACAGTAAAAATTATATGAATTTATATCAAATTACCAACAAATGTTATGCTAATAATGAGTATTTTTAGGTAATTGGACAATCAGTATCAAAGCACCAACAAGCACTTGTATTGAACTGTATTGGCTACTGTAGAAGCAATGTTTGAGCAACTGTGGACAGGCTTTGATTTTTAGTATTGTCTGTTGAGTGCTGTAACCAAGCAGTGAGATGGAAAACAGCTAACCTGATTGTGGACTTTGCACCCATTCCCCACCCTCTCCCACCATAAGTCTGCCACTAGGAACCCATCTCAGTGGAATACAAATTCACCCATGAATGGAAAGACAAATGTTTAGCCTAGGAGTGAGATGGAAAGAGAAGGGTGGGGGGGCTCGCTGTAAAAGGCGGAGAGATAATTTAATAAGACAGCGCTTCTGAACCAGCTCACACCGTCACATTTGTGAGCATTCCCTGCATACACACACAGATGGACATTTGGAGCAGTCACAGGCAGTGGCTTTTCAACACACACGGGACGCCTCATGGAATAATATGCCTTTAAGCTTTCGTCAGGTGCCCAGTTGCTATGAGTGCTGCTAGTTTGATAAATGGTGCTGCCAAACAGCCCTGACCCACCTAACACTGAAATCCTGTTTTGGTGATGATGATTAGAACTACTGACCTGAGGGAGAGGATGGGAATGAATACATGCATGGCTGGAAGAAAAGAGAAGTGTTTAACTGCACCTGTAACTGGTGATATGTCATATCTGAGAGCATCTATCAGCTCCACACTCCTCTGCAGTTATCTGCACAGCAGTGATAGGGCCTGTGGGAGATGGTGGTAAGCCTTTATAAAGCTCAACTTAGTGTGGGATGACATCAGTCCAGGCTGCCACTGAGCCCTGGGGACGGCAAGCTCGTCCATCAGCTGCAAACGTACCGTATGTTTTATTATAGATATCCTCAGATAATAATATATTTGAGCCTTGTGATACCGTAGACAAAGAGCCTGTATTGCTGCAATGACAAGTTCAACAATCAATTGGGAGAGAATTAGTTGGTAAATATTATAATAAATGATTCGTTTTATAAATCATTTTTCAAGTCAAAATGTCAAACATTTGCTGGTTTCAGTTTCCTAAATGGAAGGATTTTGTGCTTTTGTTCTGAATGAGGAGTCTTTAAGTTTTCTACTGTCAACTGTCAACAAGAAGCCAGAGAAACAAGAAAGGTTAGATTATGGATGGATGGATGGAATTTGGCAGTATATTGATGTTTTACCGATGCAACATTTCTTCTTTTTGTTTCCTAAAAGAACATTAACTCTTAACAAGCTACCAGCATATTTTTTGTTGATTTTATATAACATCAACATTAGACATTACTGAAGCTATTTAGTAGATTTCTTATATTGATACGTTTAATATCGCAACATGATTATTCATATGCTTAATTGATTAAAAGAGAACTCCACCATTTATACACATCAAAGTCTGTTTTCCCTTGTATTAATCCTTTTGTGACTCCACAGAGGAGCTGTGCCAAATCTTATAATCTGACAGACTTCCTCAAATGATGTCACTTGACAAAATGTATATGTTCCACAAAAGCTAAGGCTTATCTTTCGGATGGTGTTGGGTAATTGTATAATAACGACGTTGGTCTATATTTTGTGGAGTACTTAGATTCCAACAATGTTCAAACCCAGAGAAATTTGTAATTTTATTCATGTTAACAGTGCATGTCGTATGGTCACCTGTCGTTCTAACTTCAGACAGAGAGCCAGTGAGTGAGGAGGAAGATCAGCAAATGTGTCCTTAGGCAATGTAAATAAACCTTCAATCCACAACCTCAGTTGTGAACATCTCCATCACAAGTCAGATCACGGTGGTTGTTTAACAGTGAAGATAAGAATGTGTGTAGAGCACATAGACTGGTTTATAGGCAAGTGCTGAATGTTTACTCAATGCTGTATTGTCACCAAAGAGCTAGGTGGTGAGACCCAATGCTGGAACGTATATAAATAACATGCCCATGAGTTTGTCAGTACAGTAGTTACCTAGCAGACTGAAAATTGAGCAACAAGCATCAGAGCATCTTCCTGTAGCTCAGCAGAGGACAGTGCGGTGGTGTTTCTAGTCCATTCAGTGTTAATTTCACGCTACGTTGGTTACCTAATTTGTGAGGGGTGATGCTGGAAAGTAAATAAACAATGTTCCCCCTCTTTTACTCTCTATGACAACGAGCTTATCATACTCATTAATGCTAAACATTAACAGTGAAATATTGCTAAAGATGACATGTATTGATGAGCAAGAAAAAAGCTTCTCTGATTGAAGTTAGCTTCATTGAAATAATGGTTTTGAACTGGAACAAGGCTGCTGCATGAATGTCACAGCCAGCTTGATGGAGAACGAGTGGTTTAGTAGAAAAAGTAGTGGTGGGATGTAACAAATTACATTGACTCAAGTACTGTCCCTAAGAAGAATTTACAGGCATTTCCTGCTACTTTTCCACCACACTCCACGTGAGAGGGACAGCTTTACAGCTATAGTTGGTAGTTAAATTACAGATCAACATTTTATACCTACAATATAAGATCAGTTCAAATTAACTCCACATTTTTCAGAATTGATGCACAATTCACAAAGAAAAGGTCTGTTGTCACTAAAGCTCAGACATTCATTATTTCTGCTGCCTTATCAGCAGTCGGTGGTTTTTCACCTCTTAAATCTGTCTCAGAAATCCCATATCAGTCAGGCTCTGTGTGTTTAATCCTACATTAAAATGCTGATATGGGACGCTGTCCAGTGTTTTGCAGAATCGGCCAATATCAATGCTCTATTTGTGCTTGTATTTTTCCATTTCCGCCAGTTCACAAACACACAATACCCCCCCCCCCCCTATTTTTCCTAAAATTTGTGGCGGGTGCTGCCCATTAAGCTGACTGATGGGCACTCGGAGGAGCACTGGGTAGGCAGAGGATGATATATCTGCTTGTTTTTCAGCACCGTCTCCCAGACTCTGTCAGTCAGCCATCCAAAAGGTCTCCTATTGAAGGCAGTAGAAAGCCAGAGTGAGATTGGAAAGCGACACAAACCTTTTCGGGATGCTCACTGTGTCCCCAGGGCCAGTGTGTGTGATTTACACAGCAGTGCTGACTCAGATGAGCTAAGATGGGTGTGTGTAGACAGAGACAAAGATACTCAAACAGGTGATAAGTGCGCAGTGATGAGGCAGCAGAGTCTTCAGATTCTTCTTCTTCTCAGGAAGACTGAGGAGATGAACTGCAAGGAGCTGTCAATTGTTTTTCAACCAGCTTATTAACCCATTATGAATGTAAGTAATGAGTGATTCTACACATCGTGCCATGCAGGATTATCATAACACAGGTCTGTTTAACAAAACTGTGAATACATTTTTTACCACATTAAGGGAGCAAGCATGAAAGGACCATTTGTTCTACTTTGGCTGGAATCACCAGTCTTATCCTATCACCCTGCTAGCTTTAATGTGGAAATGAGAGCAAAGAGTACAACAGCCCACCCTATCTAGCCCCCCCCCCCCCCCCCCCCCCCCCCCCCCGGCCCTGTGTGGATCCAGAGTTAGCACATTTAACAGGCTTGGAGCGTCTGTTTATGGGACATTTATCATGGCTACAGAACAATCGGGGCTGTCAGTGCGTCAGTTTGGGTGAGCTGTGGAAATGAATCAAAACTCCTCCAGCCCGCCACAGATAGCACACCACACACTCGCCCATCCATTGAGACTGGTGGGGGGGGACAAAGATGAAAATAACAGAAACTTGAGTAGAGAGAGTAATTGCAGTTACAGGAAATGTACAAGTTAAAGTTGTGGGGACTGGATTGTGGAGAGATCTTTGTTATGCCAGTGATAAATGTGCAAATAAAACATAAACTCTGGTTGCGTATGCCAAAAAGGATTATGTGCCATGTAATTCTGCACTACATATACACCTCTACCTTCTCATCTCCTTAGTTTGTCTACTTTTATTTTTTCTTTCCAGTGTGTTTTACTGTTGACCTTATTTTGTTACTCAGAACCATCTAAAAAAGGTGCCACTACAAACTTTTGGGAAAGGGTAGGTACTTTCAAGAAATAGTCGCTGTCTTTCACAAGCTCCCTTCAGCCAATCAGATCAACAGTAGGAAAGCATTACTGACAGCGGACCAAGTGTGTAAATCCAACCCTTACCCCGAAGCCAGTTCAGAGAAGACCAAAAGAAACTTCTGTCTTCTGTTCCGATACAACTGAAGATAAGGCAATAGCTCTGCTGACCTTTTGAAGAATCGCCATTTTTGTATACAGACAGTCACTTCTGTGGCTGATCCTCTTACCTAATCACACATGTAGTCGCTAGAAGTTCCTTATATGACGCTGCTTGGTTCAGCTACTGCGTTCAGCCATAAGCACATACGTAGCTTGACGCCTGGCAAAATAGATTTGCAAAAATCACACGATCAAGTGAGATTGCAAATCCAGCTGCCTCTGAAGCTAGTTTTACTGTGAGGCATCAGCATCCATTTGGTTACCTTGTTCATTCTGAGAACCAATGCTTTTGTCTTCACGTCCTAAATGTATTTTCAGCTTAAACCTGTTCCCCCCTTTGCCTCTATCAAATAAAACCACCTCCTTCATTGATTTCTTTAGAGGAAACAAGAGTATCCCCAACGGCTGCCTTTTCATCCCTGAAAGACAGATTACCTGACATTTCTAAATGCAAGTCCAGCCTTTGGTTTCATTTTGAGAATGTCCTAAGCCCCTTGCCACACTATTTCAAATGCTACTAAAGGAGAGAATACTGTGACACAGCTGTTTCACCTGCTACAGTAGAGAGAAATTAGCATTTTCTTGTTATTGCATATGGCTCTGCACCATCAGTTCTCAACTGCAGGGAGCACAAACAGATCAGGAGAGGATGCTTTCTTAAGATTTTCTTCTTTTTTTTAAGTAAGTCCTGTGTCTCTATCACCCACAGTAGCAGAAACCTATTATGACTTGAATCCCAGCTACATTGAGATGGTGATGCTGATCAAGAGTTTATGAAATGTGTTGAAGGAAAAAATGGGCAATTAAATCTGTATTATAGTAAGAGTCTTCATTTTTACCTTTTTATTGGTTTTCTGAAATCCCATCATGATCTAAAAGCTTGGCAACAGTAATAGATTGAGGTTCCTGATACTAGATACTTAGGATTTTTGTTTGTCAGTGATAGCCCTGAGAATTGTTCATAGTGCAAGTAGCTGTCAATAAAAGTGGTACTAGTAAAGCTGGTGGTACCGAACAAAATAAATGGGGCTTATGAAATATAATGAGAAGCATCAGTTGTCAGTGTACTAGCCATGTAAGCTTAATGTCAGAAACCTCTTCATTCAACCTCTTCATCTGTGAATAGCTTCATCATTTTGTTTATGTTTGCTCACAGACCCGGCTCATGCTTTTTGCGCTTGGGCATAGCACTGAGAGCATGCTAACATGGTCACAATGAAAATATTAACCTCTGTTGTCTAGCAGGTTGTATCACCATGGTCCTTGGCCTTGCCTTTCTTTGTACAGTACAGCATGAAAGGGCTGCCATTATGGCAACCAAGACCATTTATCTTAAGCATTATTATTTATTCTTAGAAAAGTGGTGAACTAGAGAAGCCTTGATGTACTCATCTCGAATCAGATCTTATTATACATTGATAAGCCTTTTAGCAGTAATAAGGGTAGAAACACAGTTAACCTTTGGTCTGGTCCTTGGTGATCTCCTATCATGTTGAATTCAGGATTTGCTGCTTTAAGCCAGAGCCAGTCCACAAGCATTTATTTGCCTGGACATCTGCAGAGCATGCCAGTCTTTTTGACGATGGTGGAATATGACAAAGCCCCACAGAGGGAGACGGAAGGAGAGAAGTCACTCGACTGCACTCATCTGTCGCTATTGATCCTCCTCAATGATGCTGTGGTGCCACAGGCTCATAATCAGATCTTTTCCCACATGAGTGGAGGAGCCCTTGTGTCGTTTGTAGACTGTTTCTTATGCCATCAAATCTATTTATGTCTCCCACAATGAAATCGAGGAAGGAAAAAATAGAGAGTTCTCAGTCTGTTTCTTCATTTTGAGATTAATCGTGTGGAATACGTGAGAAATAGCTGATTGGGTTAGGAATGAATAAGCTTTGGTGAATATGGTTGCTCACAACTGTCAAAATAACAAGAATGTCAGCATTGCATTGTTCTGCCCAGGAAGGCTGCGGCACTTGCAGGTCAGAACACTTTAAATTGTTTATGATTGACTCAAAGCCAAGTCAAGACGATCAGATGTTCTTGTGTGGAATTGTTGCATTATTAGTTAGATGTGTTTTGCCTGTTATTGTTGAGTCCCATCGCTGTCCATCTTTACCCCTTTTCTGACATGCCATCCATCTCTTTCTGTGTGGCTGCCAAGAAGATGTAGCAGGTGATCCGTCATGTTTGACTGCAGTGCATCATATGTTGGCCAGTTAGAGATCCGCAGGAACAGCAGCCTGCTGACATATGTGTGTCAACCCTGTTGGTAACTGACACTTTTTAGTATTCAATGGACTGATCCTGCTCCCACTGCTGACAGGTTTCTGGCCCTGACACATGGAGGCCATCAGGACACCTACTGAGCACCATTGAGTGAACACTGTTAGCCTGTCATTCCCCTCTGCCCTGGAGTACAAGCAAGAGGAGAGTGCGCACAGGGCTTACTATAAGAATAACACGTGGCTGGTTGACAGCATATAATGGGGAGACTTTTAGGGCCGTGGGGCATTATTGCAGCATCCAAGTGTGCATGAAAAGCACATGGGATGTATTTTGGGAAACACTTGACGAGAATACACTGTCACATTGTCACATTATCTTCCTCTCTCGTTTCCCTTTCTCTGTGTTTTTCACTCTCCTGCTCTCGATCTCTCTCTCACACACGCCCACACACAAAGAAAAAGTAATTTGACACAGAGTTTAAAAACTGCCATCATTTCCTATCAGGGTTTTTACGATTCGGGTCAGATAGAGTATGTTTTCTGTGACTGGTTTCGTCTAAAGAGAAAAGCTTGCACATGAAGTCAATTGTGCAAGTGCTGCCAGTAGACAACATCAAAAATCAATCAGAATGATTATCATGAAGTTGCCTTTCCATAACACTGACTGCTATCAGTAGCTGTTGGCCTAACTGTCACTCATTAGCAGCTTTCATAGCTATCAGCAAGGGCGCATTACCAGATTCACAATAGAATATTAATAAAATCTAAATGTCCCAGTAGGAAGCGGTTAAATTGATACAATCAAACAGCTCAACAACATAATGTTTGATTCAAATTAAACTGACCCCATTATAAACACCTAACCAAAGCAGAACATCCTGATTTCCATTTTCCAATCTGATTGAATCATAAGCCTTTAATAACAAATTCTTTCAGGAGAACAGCGGTTTGTGAAAAGCCTTGGTTTTACAACAGACAGAGGTTTTAATGAGTCTTCATCAACAGGCTTTGTTGAATAAATCAAAGAATTAAAGGTGAAATGAGAGGGACTTTTTCAAGTAGTTGCTCCATGTAGTAGGCTGGTAGTCCATTTCCTACAGTGTGAACTGCACCTTTCTCTCTTTCCCTCCTTCATTGTGTATCTTGATTCATGGTCCTAGCAACAATTGTAAAAGATTCAGATTCAGAATACTTTATTATTAAAAATGATAGACAAACTAGTAATGACAACAAATACTGCATTTCAAAGCAATTTGAATACAATTTAAAACCTTAATTATTTGATATTTTGGACATTTTGGGGCAGCACAGCATGCTGTAAATGAAACAATGACATATAATCACCTTTATGAAGTCCTTATGGCCAACATGATTGCAAACAGTTGCCTTCACCTCTGTTTTGGTCTCCACAAATTCCCGGCTCTTTATCTGATTAATGCTCTACTATGTTTTTTGGCTAATTTAGTCTGTCTACCATTAGGCTTTGGGCTAGTAGTGAACAATAAATGTATATCTTTGACTGAAAATGACAGCCTGGTGCTGCCGTAATACAAGGTTGATAAGAGCAGTGAAAGTGAACTAAACAGCGAAGTCACGAGCTGCATCTACAAGTTGTATTTTCAACAGTACTGTTGCCTGCCCTGGTTAATAAAACATCTCATGCTTTCAGTTTTTACCTTCATCTAGGAGGACTTTGGTACCGGTGTGCTTTGAAGTAGTTTAATGTCAGTTTAGTAGCAGTGTTACTTGCCTCAGGATGACTGCTCCTGCAGGTCACTTTAATGGTGGTGTACATACATATTTAAACATACAACAAAGGGACTTTTAACTGGTTTGGAAACAGTCTCCATCTCAAAATTCGACCATCAGTGGGTAGTTTGGCTATTGTTCCATATATTTTATAATTACTAATGTCCGTCACTAAGTTGGATTCAAATGTCTACAGGTCGGATATGTCATAATATTATAACATTCTTTTATGGTTGTTTCACCATCGTCATATTACTAGTACTGATCTTACATAGCCACAAACAGACATGATCACCTCATCACTATACAGGACCTGTACCATAGAAGGTGATGGTTCTCATACCACTGTTCTCCACAGGGGTTGTCATAATCAAAACAAAATTGAAGTTGCTTTTAGCTGCTTTAAATAAGTAAGGGTTTTCAAGCATATGACACCGCCCCCCCCCCCCCCCCCCCCCTTTTCTTTTCTTCTTAACTTGTGCAATCCTGCTGATACAATAACAGTTTTCAGTTGTATTATACACAGTACAGTCTGACATTTTCACTGTGTGTGGATTTTTTCTCAGGACATGAATGGCTCAAAGAAGATGAGATTGCAAAACATAGCTGGAGGGAGTTCCTAAAACATATTAAACAGTTTTTTGTAATCCATATTGATATTTGAAAATACATTTCAAACGATTTGATTTGGTTTTAGTTGTATTTCTGACTCTAATATTTGTTTTCTGACAAATATCAGTTCATCTTTACACTCTTTGCACAACAAAGCCTTTCATAATAGATAGTCACCAAAGGATGAGTGGATAATGTTCATATTTTGAGACACATAATCGAAGTAAAAAAAAAAAAAAAAAACAGCTAGTTTCCCTGGCCCGTAACCCGTAATGTGTCAAAATAAATATCTTTTGTCTTCCGAATGGTATATGACACGTGATTCACAACAGTGGCCACTGATCCATTAGGTGGCCTTACCCTGAATGTATGAGGGAATGCTCACTGGAAGGGGTAATTAAAATGAGGTCTCTTGGCTTGGTGAAATAATTGGCTTGCAGGCCTAGTTGAATCAATTGACAGGACTATAGCGCTTGCTATAGGCCAACGTGGAAGCATCTGTACCCTTTCTTCCCCATTATTATTACAGTCGCAGCTGAACAGAAAGGCGCTGTGTATTGATAGCTTTGTGCAGATTTTCTTTGAGTGCCACCACCACTGCGGGGTTACGATGACAGAGATGGGAAAATGATCGGGAAATGAGGCTACAAACACAGTTACTCTGAAAAGTGCCAACACCATTCCACCCCCAACTGCATGTCGATCACAACACAGGATGACATAACTCTCTCAGTCATCTTTTAGGATAGTTGGACCACACAAATCCATACACATCACACTCTCATAACATATTCTTGGTGGCGGATTTACTTTATGTCCTCCTGTTTTCAAAAGGGATGGCCTTTTGTTCTCCTCTTTTGTCTGGACATGCCATTGTTCTGCCCACCTGGTATTTAAAGACAATCATGGTGCGGCTAGTAATTAGCTCCAGGGATCCCACTTGCTGCTCTATTTTCAATGCTGGCTTTGTCTCCAAACATAATACCACAGTCTTTTTCTCAGATGCAGCGATCACAAGAGGAAGCAACAACTCCTTGTAACAGGTGGCTGGTCTTTTAATGTTATGAAGATTAGACAGCAGGGGAGGGCTTGTGTTTGTTCTGCTGAATCACACTGTACCATTTTAACTGTTTGAGAATTTTCAGGCAAAGTCATCCAGCAACACTGGTGGTATTACTGCCAAGTCCTTCAGGGTGTTTTGGTTGCTTTCCCATTTAAAAAAAATCTAACAGTAACTCACACCTCAAAGAGTTTGAGGTCCAGAAACTTGCACCTCAGTGCCTGCCAATCCGAAATACCTGCATCAGCTGCAGTGTATTCTTCTGAGCTGCCACCTCTGGCATGGAGAAAAGTGAATCATGGTTTGTTTTTGAGTTACCCTCAAGTCTGACTAACACTCTTCAAATGGTTTCTATTCTTTACCACATGAAATGCACCATTTTTCTCTCTTGCAACAGCAGTTGGAAATAGTAATGTCAGTTTTCTCCAGTAGAAAGCAAATTAGAGGCCCATAATGTATTGAACATGTATTGTTCACTTGGGACATGATCAGTAATGCGAGAATGTTGTGTGGCTGATGAATTTATGTAATCCCATTATCTTCAGTGTTTCACAGCATGTGATCATTACATGTGAAGGAAATTGTCTGTTATAAAATTCTGGATTGTGAAACATTGATCTTTTCCTTTGTATTATGCAGTGTTGTAAAGAAAAATATCAAATGTAAAAGACAGTTTTCTGAATTCTGAACATATCTGTCTTTTGGATATTATGTAGTGCAGATCCCTGAAACTAAGCGACACTAGCCATAAGCGGATATGATATGTAACATTTCCACACTGAATTGTCTACAAACGACTAGATATTTGTTATAAATAAATAAATACATGTTTTTTACCTGATGATGCCACCAGATACAAAGTAAATGGATGATTAAAAGTTCTATATTTCAGCATGTGGGGAAAATGAATGTGCATCAGATTTTATCACAGTCCATCCAGTAGTTGAAAGAATTCACTCAAAACCAAAAATGTCAATGCAAAGGTAGCACTACAGGGAAGTCAGCTCCTAAACTAGGGACATTTACATTGCCATCCCCAAAGCCATGCAGCTAGCATGAATGAAGATACAAATATTTGTGTGGAAGAATTATACATACACCTGACATTATTAACCTCCCCCTAAATACTGCATTAGAGTCTAGTCTTTGGATTGACATAGAATCCCTAGATTACAACAATTGATATCTTTTTGATTTAGCGTAATGTTTTTACTGACACCTACTGAACCGTCAAATGTTTCGTATTTTGTAGATTTGCTCCCAACTCACAGTTTTGGGACTTTTAATCAATCTGTCCCTCTCTTCTCTGTTGCAACTGAGCAGCTGAGTGTAGTGTTTTATAGTACACTGTGTATGTGTGCGTATGTGTGTGATTTTCTGTGTGTTTGTGTTTGCGTGTGTGTGTGTGTGTGTGTAAGGGGTTGGGGGGGTGGCCAGCCTGCTGCAGCCCCATCCACTTATCCATTTCTCTCTCCCTACGGGGCCAGTTGTACTAAATAACAGCGTATGCTCACAGAGGTTAAGCGGTGAGTCAGAATCAGTGATGACAGGTTGACCAATGGGTCCCAGCCAGTTTGCCACGACGCTCTGTGCAGCAGATGATACAACTTTGCAGCAGATGATACAACTTTGCACACACACATGCACACTGTCATTCTCACAGCTCACTGGACGTTATTAGATTTCTGTGAACTGTGTCTGTAAACTATAACTCTTTCCTCTGTATATACAGACATTGTTGCCTCTGCTGTTGTGTTACTGAGCCTTATAGTCAGATCAACAGAGCACTTCATAGTTAATATTATTCAACATGAGGACTTTTAGTTTTGTAGTTTCTCTCTGTATCTGGAGGAATGCAAGTCGTGGTTGAAAGAAAAATAATTCTCTTGTTCATTTTTTTATAGAGACTGAGAAAGCGTTTCTTCTACATGCCCTGATCAAACTATTCTCTCCATTAGCCTCTTAATATTAGTAAGTCCCACATATACACACACACACACACACTTTTCTTCCATAGTTGGAAGTTATTTAACCTAAAGTATTTTTAGTTGTGTTTCTATTTGTGTTGTTGCCCTTGGGCTGGGTTTTAATTGTAAAAAAAAACTAAGAAAAGAAAGAAATGTGATGTCATACCTTTTCTGCACCAGGCAGAAGTTAGCAACTCTTGCATGAAATTCTAAATACAGTTGTTTGGTTGCTTATATATGTTGCCAGCACTGCCAGTCAAATCTGATCAAATAGCCCACACTTTCTGGTTTAAGAAGATGATCTAAGTCTTAAAATCTCAATACATTTTGTAATTTTTTAACCAATATACCTCACCAAATACAGGGTTTTTTAATACATCCTCTCTTGACTGCCTACCAAGAACCTGAAAAAACAGGTTTATTCTTAAAGGGATATTCCGGTGTAAATTTAATCCATGGTCTAACACATCTCGACACAGAGTAAGATCCCCCCCACGAGAGATCAAGTTTGCAGACCGCTAGCTTACATAGTTTTAGCAACCTCAGAAAAAAACGCACAATAAAAATACACTGTTGTCTATGCCTCCAACAAGAAACCGCCATCAAAAAGCCACAAATAATGTTCAGAACAGCACCGAACTTCAGCAACAGTACAAATAGGGTCCCAACACATAGTTCAAGGCATCAAACAGCAGCTAGCTTAGCTGGATTGCTATTGTAAAGTGAACACAACTCATCACCACTCTCCTGCAACAGCTTCCTGTTGTGGGGAACCCCGATGCGTCAATTACCGAGTGCAGTTAGAAATGCTCAATTCCGTTCTTTTCCCCGTCCGCTCTCAATAGTTACTGTTATAAACTGGTAGGCAAGACACATATGAACTTTGATTGCGTTTCTATGGAGTAATAATCATACATTTTCATCCTTGATCTGCAGAACTCTACTGCACTCGGTAATCAACTCGCAGGGCTTCCCCAAAACAGGAAGCTGTACCAACTTGAAATTTAAAGCATTTATTGAGGAATTACAAAATACCCAATAATATTTCAAGGTCGAGAATGATTTCTCAACTCAAGATAATATATATTTTGGTTCTAAAATGTTCATCTGTCCTTTGTGTGTTAAATAGTCTTTCTATTGTTTCTAACAATAGTGTTTGTTGGTAAAGCTGATTAGTGTTATTTCTTGTAAAGTCGCATGGACAGATGTTTCAGATACTGTAGTTGTTTACATCTTTTGTGGATAATCCATCACCCAGACCTTACACATCGCTGCAAAGCCATTAATTTTTTCACTGTATTAAGCTCAGTACATTCACAACAATATGTACTTTTATATAAAGAGATTAAATATTCGCTATAAAGGCATCTGTTTGATTGAACGGATAAAGAAGATGAGATGCAGTAAACATGGAGCATATGTATTGATTTTCTCACTGATGGATACATACATCCCTCAGAAGCCTTTTGTCAGGAAATGTCTCTCGCTGCTTTCATACTGTATCTTTTTTGCTGATAAATTTCATAACATGATACTGCTTTATTCCCTAAAGAGCTCTTACAAAAGAACACCTTAAACCTTGAATAAGTGTGTGCCCTTGTTTTTTTTTTTCTATTTCGAAAAGCAATTCCCCAGAAACAGGAGATATGAAATTGTAATTCTGCAGGAGACAAATAGTATGTGGTGCTGCTCTGAATTATAAATGAAAGCAGACGGGCCTTAGTTCTGCCTTTTTTTTACCGAGCGTGATTCAGACAGTCTGGCGTGAGCGGGACACGGTCGCATAACAGGTGGGGACAAACACATAAACATAAACTCAATCTTTGAATGCCACAGATTCCAGTCTATCAGAGTCACTTGCTCTTTTACAGCAAGAGTGATATATTTTGTTTAACCAAAATATCGGGCAAGTAACAGCCTCTAAACTCAAGTGATAACTGCCTATGTTCCCTCCTCTGATAAAATGGGCTTAATACAGTTTTATGTATGAAGATGAAACTAGACTGCTTGCGTAGGACTTAACCTGAACTAATTTAAAGTGTTGACTGTTGTTAGGGAGTACTTCTGCATACTCTCGCAATATTTGTATAAAGCATTGTATGTCTCTAGATGGAGCTATGTGAAGTCCAACCCATCCTACAGAATAAATGTAGGCAATGTGCATTTTAGCAGACCACAGAGCTACATTAGCCATCTCCATTTTGGACTCTCCAACTCCCATCACCTCAAAAGGCAGACCCATCAAGACAGCTTGCAATTGTCTAAAGCATGAATTTGCAGGCCAAAGTGCACCAAAATGGAACTAATTTCTTATGGCTTCTAATTTCAAATCAACTAAACATGGCAATTTCATTGGAAATGTTGAAATTGCTTTGAAATTTCACCATTTTAAATATTGGTATGACCTGGTCTTTAAGCTATTGCTTGTTCTTACTTACTGACAGCTCATGGATTGGATATTGTTTGAGTCTCCTTGTGCTTTACATACAGAAGACTAAGAATTGTCTGTCTGGCCGATGTTTTGACATATTAGAACATTAAATAACAAAAAAAGGCATTCGTTATTTCTAACATGGTCAGCCTCGGAAGAAAACAGTTTTGGATATACAGCAGATCTTTCAGACTTGTGCAGGGAAGAGCTCCCCTCCTCCCTGTTGTGCGTATGCTGTGCATGTTGGGTCTCAAAACTAGGGGATGGGGGTCGGGTCACAACAAAACATGATCCTGTGTCACGGCCAGTTGGTTGATCTGTGCTCAGCAGACTGCAGGATGTCCTGGTCTGCTGTGTTTCGCTGGTCTGAGGTCAGTGTGAATGTGACGTTGACAGCATGCTGGGCATCTTCAGTGCTGCCAACTGAAACCCACCAGAGCACTGATAGAGTTGGACTCTGCTTGCAAAATAAAGAACAATTTACAGTATTTGAATATTTGAATTATTTTGAAGTAATGAAAATATATATTGGTCAAAAATTATAATAAACACATTTTTGAAGCTACAGTACTGCATTATGAATATGTCTCTGCTGCCTGCGCATGTAGGAGAACTCCCCTCTTTAATGAGGGCCATTGAGAGACATTTTAATGTCACCCTGACCTGTGCAGCTGTTTACTGGATGCCCTCTACCCATCTGTCAGTCTGAGTTAGTCTCCAATCTCACTGCACATGCACATGGAGATGAGAGGCACTCGTCCTTATGGTACTTGGAGCAGGAAACTGTGGAAACATGCCCCACCAAGCTACATGCATGCGAGCAATTGCAGTAAGGTTTGTGGGTAACACCGTTCTCCATGCACATTAGAACAGCAAATTAGAGCCCAACTCACACTCAATCATCTGTCCCGACTGTCTTTCACTCAGATACAGTGCACTCACTGGTGTATATGCAGAACCCTGCAGTGAATGGTAATTTATTTGGCTGAGTCAATACAAGCAACAGCTCTGCCAAAATCCATAACACTTAGACACAGCCATCTAACACCCCACTGTAACATCAGTGTTAGATTGATGTACACATATTTATTCATATGTCCCTCTCTTTCTCCCCATCCCCAGCTATCAGACTCACAGGTTGCTTAAATCATCCTGAGGTTGTGGCTCAGCGGGGTCATTATTGCGTTATACTCCCACTTAATGCAACACTAAAATTTTAATGGCGGGTTATATTTAGTTGGAACCATATTTTACCAATTTGCATATTTAACAGCAACAGCTGTGGAATCTCCTGCCCTCCTTGGGCTTGCCTACAGCATATCTCATGTGAAGGTAAAACTGAATGAAATCATACTGAAATCTCACTTACTCACACAAGGTTCCCCAGCATGCATTAAAATGCAGCCGCGTAAAGAGATGTGTTTTTACTCATGTGTTTTTGTGTTATACACATAGACCCCGGTGAAGACAACAAAGTATTGCTTCATCACTGTAAATTTGTGTTGATAGATGTTTGAACGTATGTCCACACTAATTGAGTCAGTGTTATATCAGAGGTGCTGTTACATCTGCCGTCTGAGAGATGGTAATCTCTTAGATCAATGTAGGATTTAATTCTTCACTTAGCACCCAAGCTACTATCAGGTTTAAGCAATCCAGCTGTTCTTAACAGTGCTGATTTGGCGTTATTTACTGTATAACACCTACTGTAATTTTCTGGAATTGAAGATTTGATTTTGCAGAGACTGGAGAGTGATTCTGCGGTCCTGACATTGGTCGGGAATTCGTTCCACCACTGAGGTACCAAAACAGAGAAGAGTCAGGACTTCAAGGAGCAGGCTTTGTTTGCTCTCAGCAATGGCGGTCCCAGTTGGCCAGCTGATGAAGTAGAGTGAAATGCTGGTGCTGGGGCGTGTGGTTCAACCAGTGTTTGGAGGTAGACGGGTGCAGTTCCATTGACGGCCTTGAAGGCCAGCTTGGATGTTAAGCAACCTTATCGGACTGACTCTATATTTTGTAACATTTTTCTGTTTGGGATGGGGGGTTATTTTTGTTTTGTTAACCTTTACCCATTTGTGGGAAGCAGGGATGAAAATTTGTGTGCCGGCGGGTGAATTGAATCAGTTTACCAGCCACTGTGGCGGGTTCACTCCAGTCAAATCTGATCCAATTAATCCTAATGATCGATGTCTTGGTTAAGGCATACCATTGCGCTTTCCATAACCACTGAGTTAGATCCGGTCAAATTATATGTTTCTGATTGGACCAAAGTGTCAATTGGACTTCAGAAGGGCCGGAACTCTAAAACTACTAGAAAGACCATAAATGGTCAGATTTAAATTCTATAATCTCTCGTGTAAATACCCAACTGAGTGATGAATGCATTTATTATGTCATGATATATTTTTTTAAAACGAAATAATACCAAAATGTACATTTTAACAAGTTTAATTATACATTTATCATTATTCATATCATCACACATAGTAAACCGTAATTATTGCATATATTTACACACGATTTGATAGAGAAAACTCAGATAAAGAAAATGAACAATTAAAAGAAACTTATTTGATTATGAATGTTTTTTTTATAATATATGATAAAAAAAAATCATAATAATCGAAAAAAGCTGAAAACGAGCTGATCTAAACAAAAACAAAAAAAGAGCCTTTGCGATCAATGGCCACAGTTTACCTTATGCTTTCCTCGCACAACTGCCACTCACGGGCTTGTGGCTTTTTAAGCGTCGTACGTTTGATTCCGTTAGCAGCTCTTTCGGACCGGCACTGCCTCCGTGTCCATGTCTGCTGCTGCTGCGGTGGTTGCTTCGCTGCTGCCCACCTTGTGCCGACTGCCTCGGCCCCTTTCCCCTCTATGTATTCTGCCCTCAGCTCTTCTGTCAGTTGCTACAGGACTTTCCTCCGGGCTCTCCTACTGCTGGTGCACTCCTTGAACAAGATGCGGCCATTGATCCCAGCCAGGTCGAGGATGTTATAGAAAACCGCCACTGGCCATCTTCGCATACCGCCTTTGACTCGCCATCTGGTCCAGGATGTCCTTGTCGTACTTGGTGTTGTTATAGTAAATCACAGACTCTGGTTCTGCCTTCGCCCCACTAAAGGTGCCCACACCTGTGTGCGAGATGCTCAGGATGCAGACATTCTTCCTCAGCTTTCCCTGGTACACAGTCAGAGTCGCATCACTTAAGCACCTTTGTGTTGAACAGCTCCGAGGGGGAACTCCCGTTATTGTTTGCCCATGGTGCCAACCAAGCTATATAATACAACTATATAAAAATTAACTTCCAAGTAAATTTGCAAAGAAGCGCAGCTGGAAAGTTAGAGACAAGAGAGACAATGAAAGCAGCAAACCCCGCGAAATGATGTGGGGTCAATATGACCACTAATGGCTGTTGGTAATAAATAGCTTAATGAATTTAAATGTGGACCAAGACATATGTTTCAGTTTAAATTATTGAGAGTTTTGATTGGGTGTGTTATTGGGATTTTATGCAGTCCAGGGTATAATTGGCCGTTTTTAAATATTTTTGATTTAACCATTATATTTCACCTTAAAAACTTTTTACCTTGCCATGTTTGGTGTCATTATTTTCAGCACAACCTCACATGTGTGACTGTACAGTTATTTTTTCATTTTGACACACTATATTAACACAATGGACCTAAAATCACAAAAAACATCAAATCCGAGTAGGAAAAAGTTGTCACAAATCTCTCAACTCTCAAAACTCGCTATCACTGTCACTGTCGGTCCCTCCCACAACTTCCCTCTGTTCCCCAGCAACCAAATCATGTGTTTTGCTATGTAATTTTGTGATTGGCTGGTGTGGTGCCTTTTTCCACAACAAATGCACAGAAAACGTGACGTAATGTTAGCGAAATTGTGTGCCGTACATTATTCATCATAAGTCCGGTTTTACTTGGCCTATTAACACAATTTAAGAACTGGTACACAGTTTGAAGGCTGCTTCAACACATAAGTTGGACCGAGACTCACTGAGGCTCCGTCTCGCTGCTACATCATCTTAATTTGGTCACGTGATTTAACGTGCCGGCGCGTCAATCGACCTCAGAGGATTGCACAAATATGACTTTGACCTCACAACCTCAGAGCAGACAAAGTTGTGCGCACCCCCTGCGATCTGTGGCACCCCCTGGGGGCGCAGACCCCAGGTTGGGAACCTCTGTTCTAGACTACAACAAAGACTGAAATAGATCTTGTGTAGCTTGAAGCGTCTGTAACTGTGTACTTGCATGAGCCATATTTTTCTGCCTCTCATGCTTTCAATCAACATATCACTAAACATATATAAAATAAAGGAAAAAAAACAACTGCTACTCCAACTGAACTGAAGTTGTAACTAAAACTACAATTCCTCAGTATATTTATGCCAGCCCCTGCAATTACATAAACACATTGTGACACTACACAGATGGAGAAATCCAAACCCAAACACTTTTACCTCTGTGCATGTGAACAAGGACAAATTATGCAGATCTTCTTAGCTGTCCTGATGGATACACTGAATGGCTCTGCAGGGAGCATTAAGAAGACATACAGTGTAAGGTGGGTTAGCATGCCATGCATAAGTAAAATGCTCATGTTTGCAAGCTAATGAGTCCCAGTGAAATGTCTCAGTCCTGAGATGGGTCACACGTGGTCTGAGACTGATGGTATTTTATTGATTTGAATAAAATTCTATATGTCTACAAGAAGCACATTTGATTATTTATGTCAATGACATATTTGTTGATTTTTTTCTGCCTGAGTTACTTGTGGGTCACTTCTCCTGGACGAGATTCCATGAGTTTCTCAGAGCCCTGCCACAGTATCGTTAGTTTAAAGGTATGCTCAGATGTAACCTAGCTGATTTTTCTCGCTGTGCATTTTAAACATCAGATGGAATTATTCACCCATTTTTTTGCGAGTGCTCGGGAAAAACACATGAATAATGCAGCAGCACTCTGTGGCTGTGGTGGGCCTTAATGAGATTTTTGGGAAGATTGTGCTTACTGAGAGAGGAGAGTCAGGGAGGGAAGGAGTGAAGGTGAGCCAGAGAAGGGTTTCAGGTATGTGCTCGAAGTCTTACTTCTAATTCCAGTCGAGGCAGGGGCTAAATGTAATTATGGTGCCACAGAAGCAGGAAACTGGGGATGAAACACAGGCCCTTTGGTATTATCCTCACTTATCCAGAGTGTCCTCTCAAAAACTGAAGGCTAAACTAGAGCCATACTAATGCTACTGTAGAGATGCAACAAAAAAAAACTATCAGGCTAATTTACATGCCCACAGAGAGAAATCTGAATAAGGAGTGACAGAGCTGGAAAAAGGAAGTTTTTTAATTCCTGTTTCAAGGATTTCTTTTACTGATGTCTTTTTTGTTCCTTAACACAGAATGTAGTCTGACAGATCACATTACGATCATGATGTTTTTATTATGGCCACTTGCCTCTGATTCAGATAAATCATGTTTGTCAGTTAAGAAGTGGAACTGTAGGAAATTCAAAACACTTTGTTCTTACAGTTTTTCCTCAAGACACAGGACATAGTTTTAAGGCCCCCACACACCGCCCAGACATCCAACTGCCTTATCCGACCACTCTCCGACCACTCTGTTGCCTCTTGTCTGACCCGTTCGGCACAAAAGTTGCATTGAACACACTGCTTCGATGTTCTGCCAACTCCACAGTAGCGTGTACATTCTGCGCTTGCGCAAGATGCAATAAGCCGGTGGCTCTAGTGTTAAAGACGCTTGACTAGAGGTTTATGCACGCAACTCTCTTTACTTTCGATCAAAACGAAACTTAACTATTTCAGACAAAAACAGCTGCATACTAAACATGCAGCGAGGCATTACTAAACGAACACAGATTAATTTGTCCTGAACGAACATAATAACAGCTAGTCTCGTGCCAGTACTCCAAAGCATGAAAACAAGAAATGACGGAACGGAGTGCGTAGAAAACCAATGCGCACACAGTATTCCGCCCCTCCCACACACCGCGCTGATTCGCTAGCACACCGCCAATCAGAGAATCCAATGGCTTAGACGTCCGACGGCCCTCCTCCTCAGACTTTGCATGCTCCGTCGGATCCGACAACGTCCACGCAGCTCCGAAAGCTTCCGACGCACCTGAACACACCAAACATATTTGTTCCCGCTCTCGTCCAAGTCTCTCCAAACGCTTCAGACGTCCAACGGTTGGGCCGATGTGTGGGGGCCTTTAGAATGTAGAATCGAAAGATGTGTCCGAATTCTGCACTACAATCGAAATCTAAGCAGCCTTTGTGGTGTGTTCACCATAGGTAAGTGACAAAAGGTAGAAAAATCAAAACAAACATACTTATTAAGCTAGTCTTACAAGCAGTAGTAACAGTTAAGTACACTTATAGAAAAAACAAAGTGTACAAACTGTCTACAAAAACCATATCATCTGAATTTGGGAGGATTGACCCTGTTCTAATGCCTTGGTTGGAAAAATACATGCATTCACCTTCCTCCGACGCTAATTATCATTAGCAAATGTACTTGCTTAAAACATCACTACTGTCAACTTAATTTCAAGTGTTGCATTCTCCCATTTAAACATGTATTCATATCATATTAGTAATTTAATCTTATGAAGTTAATATTTAGCATAGTACATTGTTCGACCAGGGCCTAGGGGAAACCCTGGTGTAACAAGAAAATGAGACTCCCCTCTTCCTGTTCCCCAAACACCACCAGCAGCGAGCATTTTAACATAGTTTTATTAACAAACATATTTTCCACAATCACACTAATGGCAGCCTGGAACAATGGAGGAGAGCCCCCCAGGAACTGGGAGGAGCTGGCCTTTAAACCCTTGCTCCAGAAAAGCAGCCAATCAGCTCCACAGGGCAACCTACAATCAGACACACCTGCAACCAATCTCACACACGCACTCATACAGGTAAAAGAGGGATATTAAAAACAGACAAATAGAAACATTTGACGTCTAGGGTCATAACACCTCCCCCCTTAAAACTGAACATTTCTCCCATAAAGAAATGTTCAAGTTATTGCAACCAGGTGTTGAGCAATCACAAGTCTGTTCCCTCTTAAAACCAATCTACATAAAAACAGGACCCAAAACCTTATTAGTGGGTGCCACTCCCAAAAACAAAATGGCCACCACCACCATGAGCCAAGAACAAACCAAATATACCAACTGTGGTAACCACACAAAAGGCATCACTGTGTAGTCAACACTACACACAAATGTTGCCAGCTTACACCTAAGCTGCAACCACAAGTGACCCAATAAAAGTGAACTGCCACTACCACACCCAAAATGGACACCTTGTGATCTCCAACCACACATTACTGTAAAAGGAGTGTAACAAAAAGAGACAAAAGTGACCAGACAAACTGGGAAGCCACATCCACCACTCAAGATCCACTGATCTGGGGAGTGACACCATGCCAATCACACTAATTAATACACTAAATCAGTAACACCTATGTGACCGCACCAAAAGTGGACTGCAACAACCACACAAAAAGGCATCACTCTGTAGTCACCACTACACACAATGTGGCCAGCTTACACTTAATCTGCAACCACAAGTGACCCAACAAAAGTGGAGTCCAGTTACCACAACCAAAAGTCACAATAGTTACTGCACACAAGTATTAATTAGGGCCATACATCACAACGTGACCAACACAAAAGCAGCCATCTCACACAAAACCACGTTGCTGTGCAAATTATACGAAGGGAAACTGTAGAGACACCCCAACTTGACCTGCCTACAAAAGGTGGCTAACTCACCTAGCTAGTCTTCAGTGGCTTGCCGAGCTCGAGGCGTCTTTAAATGCTGAACTCAGTGAATCACCGAAGACCAGGAACCTAGTCAACTGCGAAACACTGAAGCGTACCCCCACTCAGGATTACCACCAAAAATAAGAAAGGCAAAATAACAAACATGGCAAATCCTTGAAAGTGCCCAGCAGCTATCTGGTCGGGGTGCTCAGACAGACACACAACATGCAGCAACAACTTAACAAAAGAGATGACCACTACACTTAAGCGTACCCCCACTCAGGATTACCACCAAAAATAAGAAAGGCAAAATAACAAACATGGCAAATCCTTGAAAGTGCCCAGCAGCTATCTGGTCGGGGTGCTCAGACAGACACACAACATGCAGCAACAACTTAACAAAAGAGATGACCACTACACTTAACTAAAGGCCACTTACACAAACACAAACTACCTCACCTCATGGACAATCCTGGACGAGCCCCCAATATTGTTACGACCAGGGCCTAGGGGAAACCCTGGTGCAACAAGAGTGTGAGACTCCCCCCCTTCCCCATCCTCCAAGCACCAGCAGCAATAGCATTTTTAAATAGTTTTATTCAAAACAAACACATTTTCAACAATCAATCATGCATGCTGGCAGTCTGGGTTAAAATATTTACTATATTATTTACTTAATATTTACTATTCTATAGGTTTCAAGGTGAAGATGTTTTTTAACTGCAGACACTGCAGTGATGAAACAAGCAGTAATGAGTGCCGCAGTACTGTATTGCGCTAACAAAGGGACTCACAGTCGCCTGCCAGAAAAGCTTCTTCGTCTTCCTCTCCACATCGTATCATGAGGCAGCTTGCCAACACCTGTTGGAGGCCCATATTGTTGCCAATTAAGCCCTGTTGCGTTTATGCAACATTTCCAGCAAGAAGGTAAACTGGCTGTAGCAGGGGAAGGACTAGTTGAAATCAGCTAATTTAAATGGCTCCTTGTTGGGACTGCACACCAAAGTACACTTTTACAGGCTTGCAAAGAATTGTTGTATCAAGAAAGTTGTTGCCAGGTAGCACACAAACATTTTAAATGACCTCCATTAAAAAGATCAATTTAAGATAACATTAATTTAAAACTAGAATATGATTCATTGTTACAGATTAACCTACCAAACGGTATATCAGCAGGTCATAATGCTTGTATTGCTGACTCATGATCACCACTGTTTATTTTCATTGGCAATGGCAATCTTAGAACATACTATGCGTTTGAATACAATTTTGATTGCAGAACTTGTATTATAGTACTTTCACACATATATAGAATGAAATGTTATTGACAGCATTCTGCAACTGCACTTATCAGAAATTCACAGTGATGAGCAAGTCTTAGAGAATATGTTGACAGTTTGCAGTGCAAGGTGTTAAGTCTGACGGCAGTTCTCTCTCATAAAGCATAGTTTTGAGTTTTGTGAGCTATTCAATGATTTTGTATGTTACCACTTCTGTAGTCTTGAGCCAGCTCAAATGGTGCAGTTCACAGACACCTAAAAGTTTCACACTCTTGATATGGATAAAATTTGAGTATTGGTGTTAATTACAGAAATAAAGATGAAGGGTGCCTAGTGCAGCTGAGGTCACAGTGTGCAGAGACAGGCAGTACACTTTGGATATTGTTCGTGGCTGGCGGCATGTAGGACACCTGGTGCTCACATAGAGCATATAGCTGTCCCTGTGAAAATTTATCAATACTGTCATGTGACCAATCATTGTCCCATTTACCTACATCTTGCTCTTCATCATAGCTGCAGGTTTGTGTGTTTACTTTAAAACAGCCTGGGGCTGGTTGAGCTGGATTCAATCAAGATAACTCGATTAATCTGGTGTATGTATTCCTACACGTCGCTCAAAATTAGAGACTGCAGATGGAAGCATATCTACCAGCTGTTAAGAGGGTTAATCACTTGAAAACAGAGGGCTTCATGCATGCAAGCTGTTGGGCAGAGAGGTTCTCAAAGCAATTAAATATAAATCTATATGTTTAGCTGCAACATTACTATAACTGGAATAAAATGCATGTTGTTGTTTATTTGTTTTTACAATTTAATTTATTTTGAAATTGAAAAATATCAGGGTCATAACTATCAGAAGCAGCTCTGGCCAATATAGTGCTTCTAGTGCCCGATGACAGTTTGGTTTGACATGTTCAGAGTGGGTAAGTAGCAGAAGGTGCACAACATTGTCCATTTGACACCAAAATGGCAGTGTGCTAATGGGTTACCAGAGATGCAAGTCCTGTAAGTCCTCAGACCACATATCAGTTACATTTTAAACCCAAATAACATCCCAAACTGCAAATTTAGAAAAGGGGCTCATTGTATTCATGCCTTGGGTTACCTGAGAGGGCGGGATGTAAGTCGGACTAAAGTTGAGGCTGATTGGCTGGCCGGGCCTCTGATCTTATTCCTGCTTGCTGTTAAATATCGTATTCACTCTCCTTACAATCACTGGTCACTACTGTGCGAAAGTTACACCGCGTCTCTTCTTACTGAAAAAACTTTAGGCATGAATGCCATCTCAAAGAATCCCAGTTTTTGGGTTAAGTCTGCACCCCCAGATGTTCCCCGACATGGCTGGAAATTATTCCACGGTCTCTTGTCTGTAACTTAAGCACCATCCCCTCCACCTCCTGATATGAAGCTTTCCCAAAGTAGATTATAGAGGTTCAGACTTTACTGATCTGGTAGAAAGTGTACCAGAATAATGCAGTATTAGTGGCACGTTTTCCTCTACGGAGGAGGCATAAAGGGCCTCCAATCTGCATTGATTGTTATGCAGATTTGTAGCACTGTGCTCTATTGACACCTGAGTCTTTGCATTTCTTCGTGTTTAGATGTAATTAAAAAAACTCTTTTTCAACTGTCACTCTCAACTAATAGCACTGGGATTGTGGGGCATCTTAAGCATCAGCTCACACATGCTATGCCGATGTTCATTCTGCAAATCCTCCTTGAAGCTTTCCTTTCCTGGACGTATTGATTAATTTAGGGCTGCAGCTATCGAATTTTTTTAGAATCGAGTGTTCTATTGATTATCCCATTGAATAATTGAGTATTCTAATAAAAAATAATTTTGCATTATTAAACAATAACAAATAATGGCATACGAAAATGGCCTGTTTAAAAGACCAAGCAATTTGCTTTTATTCCTGGAAAAAACATACAGGTATTTATTCCAACTCGATGTTGTCATGTGCTGAAAAAAAACAAAACATTTATTAATATGCATAACAAATGTCATGATGTAAACTAGCCCTATACTCACTTCAAAGTAATCATCTTAATATAGATTTTGTGCATCTGCAGCATTAACTATTACTACCAGATAACCTATTAATAATGTCTGGAGTAGGCGTGTGTTTGTGTGTGCACGAGTGCGAGAGTGAGAGAGACGAGATGTGTGTGTGTGTGTGTGTGTGTGTGTAAAGAAGTTATTTGGTGTAGGCTATCACTCTCTCGCAATGAAACACATATTAGTTTCCACATCTTAACATGATATCTAGTCATACCAACATCAGGCTACAGCCTCTACAAATACCATACATTTTAATCAGCGACGGTAGGCTACGTTAAATTAGCTGAAATCAGTTAGCTTGTGTCGGCAACACTTAGTGAGCTGGTGTTAACAGCTGGATGCTTTCGGTTCAGATGTTGAATCATTGTTGACGTGCTGTTATGGTACGCCAGTTCTGCTTTGCAGTCCACTTTGTTATCTTCTTTTTTAAGTGTGAAATGATCCCAAACTTCTGACATTCTCTGTCTTTTACGGGCGGTTCTTGGCTCTCCGCCATCGCGCAAGCTCAATTGTGAACGTAGTGATGTGTGTCCGCAGTAACAGTCTGTGTGGAAAAATGATCCCTGAGCTAAACTAGCCACATAACGCGGATGATAGGAATTAAACGAAGCCTCAAGGCAGAGATTTTGCTTCAACCATTTTTGGCAATCGAATTTTCAAGTTACTCGAGAAATCTTTTCAGCTCCAGATTCATTCAACCATTCATTCATTCATCCATTCATCGTTTTTATCTCATAAGTAAAAATCTTATTTTGGCTCTGCCATTTTCATTCCTAGAATTATTCCTGGATATAAAGCCCTTAAAATAGGAGGGTGATGCTGGAGAGAGCATTTCAGTACTACGGCCACTCGATTATGAAATGAAATTTCCCTAGTATTATTCTCTGTTGATTTTACTGAATGTTTTACTGCTTTCCTCCAGTGTCGAGGGCTGGGCAACATGGCTAAAAAATGTATCACGATATGAGTGTTTGATATCAGTCAGTCGATAATTATTGATTCTTTTTTCTTTTACCTATTTGAAATGAGAATATAAGTGAGGTCAAGCATGTGATTAAGACTCTTGTATCCAGACTTCTCAACTGTTTTCAGCAGTAGCAAGTCCTTCACTATATGATACGCCACTGCATCCATTATTTCTTTATAATGTTTTGATGGTTTGTCGCATGGCACTGCTGCAGAGTACCTCTCCATGGTGGTCTGTTGCCGCTTGTGTGGTGTTCCACATGTACAGGCAGATGTTGATGGCTGTGGCTGTTTGACGCTGCTGTACTCCAACGGATGAGAGCAGCTGAGGTGGTAAAATAAATTTGTTGTATTGCCAGACTTGATAGGGTCGACGACCTTGCATAGTTTGTAGACATCATTGATCTGACTCTTGTCAGATTTAAAATATCCAAAATACTGCCGAAATGGTGACGTGACCTTTCCTCTTTTATCTACAATTTCCTCTCGCGCTGTCGCACTCCTTTTCTCTTTTCAATCCACACCGTTTTTTGTTAAAGTAATTATGAGGCATAATGGCTAAACATGAAAGTGCTATTGTGCATGTCACTCAACAGGTTGTTGCTAGTTTACCAAAGAGCGAGTGAGTTTGTTCATGCCACCAACCTTGCTTAGCTGGGCCAGGAGAGGTTGAGAGGCTAAAGCCCTTCCTCTTTCTACATCCCCCAGAATGCCTTGCGGTTCTGGATCAGTGTTTTCTTCCTGTTTTTTTCTAATGGAGTTCCATGAAAAGATCGAACCTTATATCGAACTTATTTTCTTTTGATATTGATCACGTGTCTTTCGCAATAACCGAAGCCCTCGGTTATTATCATTCTGGCCTTTTGGTCAGCATCAGATGAAAGCTTAATTTGCAAAACTTTCCATTCTATTAGACCGAAGCCTGTGGGTTCATGGGAATGTGTAACAGTGTGGGATTCATGAAAATCACTTCTTTGCACTGTTTTATTGAAATGGATAGAAGAGAATGAACCTCACTTACCATGTGTTCAGCTCATTATGCTTCCTTTTGCACCGCTGGTCCTGATTAGTTTGTTGTTCAGCCTTTTCCAATAATGTAGCCTCTTTCTACAGTATTTATTTTCGATCTTCAACATATGTTAGCCAGAAGCAAGCACCAGAGCTCATTTTGTTATGAGACTGATGCCATGGGGAAATATGTAGTCTGCACTGCAAAGATTTTTGTGTTTGTCTTCATATTTACGTGTTTGCTTGCTTGTTTTTATGTCATGACTGTATTAGAGGTAAGTGGGAAAGTGATGCAGCACGAGATAACCAGCCTCTACTGTGAGGGGACTCTAGGGGATCTTCAGGGAGGTCAGGAGTGAGAACACAGCTGCAGGATATTAACCAGTTAAGAGCCTCTGAATTACTTTGCCACGGCTTATACTCCAACCAATACCTACTGAACCTTTAATGTATTACTTAAAACAAAATAAATGGAAAAAACCCTCCCATGTAGCATAGGTGCATGGGAGCTGTTGTCTTTGTCATTAAACAACCACCATTGCTGTTGAAAATCTATCCACTTTTTTCGAGGTTACGTTTAGTCTTTTTCATTAGCTTGAGTTTTAAACATCTCTGGAAACATTCAGGAAAATCTAAATACACAACTCAACAAAATAAATAACCAAGATCGAAGGGATTTTAGACATTTTAATACAGAATTAAAATAATAATAATTTTAGTAACACAATTATAGTTTTGTTGATAAAGTGTCCTTGAGGTGCATTCTGTCATTTAGGCTGTAGTTTACACTGGCGTTGATCAACATCGATGCAGCAAAAGCTGTTTTTTCACATTTTACTGCAAAACCAATGGCATTCCCATCAGCCTCAGCAGTACATACTCTTCAGTGCCATTTTGCAAAGTTATCTATCTAACATTACACCTGCTACCAACCATCTGTTTGCAGTGGGAGCATGTTAGCATATTAATGTCAGCATTTCACTCACAGCGCTTATTCATATTTGTTGTTGAAACTGTTTTACTTTGGTGATAGACTCAAAATATAACCTAGAAATATATTGAACTATTGACAAGGATAGTTAAGAGTTAATCCATCTGTTTTCCCCATCTTCCATCCCTAACAAAGGGGAAAATCATCACTTAGTACATTTACATTAACATTTACACTTACACTTACATTTAGGGCATTTAACAGATGCTTTTGTCGAAAGCAATTTACAGTAATTCATACATACATTCATACAGTGATGGCGGTGGCTGACATTCAAGGTGCTGACCAGCACATAAGGAGCAGTTTGGGGTTCAGCAGTGTTTCCCACAGTATTTCCTGAGACTATGGCGCTGGGGGGGGGGGTCATCATATTGTAATATTTATACTTTTGTCATATGCTACTTCGGGTATTTCATTTTTTTTCTCTGGTTGTAATACTCTCACGCAGCCATCATGAACTCCCCTGCATGGGCCTCGAATGAAGATTAATCTACTATTGTACATAAATACTATTTTTATTATTTGTTTCAAGAGAGGAGTTATCTAAGTCAGAGTCCTGCACGGATGACCCACACAATTTGGATGAAACAGGTGAAAAATAATGTACTGTGTCGGACACCGTTGCAGATCGGGTCGGACGCCTGGAGAGCACAGGTCGGGTTTTACGATTGCCATTTTCAAGGCGTGCATTTCAAAATGATAAGCATTTATATTTCATATGAGCTCATTCATGCGTGCTTGCGCCCTCCGAGAACTCCCATTCCCCACGCTGGCTTACTTTCATTTTTAAAAATTGCGTCCGTCTAAATTTCCTTCGGGTGCGGGTCGGGCATGGGTATCAATTTATGGCTGGTCAGTTCAGGTGCAGAATGAATTTTTGCTACTGTCGGAAAATGGGTCGGATGCGGTTTTAAGTATGGCGGGTACGGGCGGGTGCGGGTTTGCAAATAAGATCCGTGCAGGACTCTGATCTAAGTGACCATTTTAACTGGTAAAATATTTCCTTTCTCTAACACTGGATTAACAATAACAACGGTAACAACGGTTATATATGAAATCAAATTTTTTGTGAATATATAATAACAAACCAGATGTTTCTGATACTCTTCAACTCACCGTAACAGTAAGTCATAGGCGACATTTTTGTCATATTGTAACTAATTCGGCACACAGACACACACACATGGTGACAGATGGTGGGTGTGTGCGCGCGAGTAAAGGAGCCTCCGGACCGCCACAGTCTCGTCAATGTATGGGAAACACTGGGTTCAGTATCTTGCTCAAGGACAATTCATCATGCAGACCAGAGGAATCGAACCAGTGAGTCAAAATAGTCAAGTCATATTTCTTTATAGAGCCCGATATTTCAAATCACACTGATAGACCAGGGCCTAGGGGAAACCCTGGTGCAACATGAAAGTGAGACTCCCCTCTTCCTGTCCCCCAAGCACCACCAGCAGAAAAGCATTTTTAAATAGTTTTATAAACCAAACATAGTTTGTCCACAATCACAAATGCTGGCAATCTTAGACAGCAGAGGAGGAGAGCCTGCAGGAACTGGGAGGAGCTGAATCCCTGACCCTTAAACTCCTGGCATCCAGGCAGCAACCAATCACCTCTCTGGGACAACCTGCAACAACTCAGACACACCTGTAACCAATTACCCACACACACTCTCACTTAGGTAAAAAGAGGGATATATAAAGACAAAAATGAAACATTTATGACCTCTAGGGTTATAACACCTCCCCACTTAAAACTGAACATTTCTCCCCTAAAGAAATGTTCAAGTTCATGTGATAGGGTACTTTGCTACCTCAAGTCAATCACCCCCTTTCCTGTTGAACCACACAGTCACACACCAACTGTGGTAACACACACCAAAAACAGCAACAGGTGACCAACACAACCGTGGAGTGCAACAGCCACCACACAAAAGGAGTCACTGTGTAGTCACTACTACACACAAATGTTGCCAGCTTAAACCTAAGCTGCAACCACAAGAGACTCAACAAATGTGAACTGCCACTACCACACCCAAAATGGACACCTTGTGATCTGGAGTGTAACAAAAAAGACAAAGTGACCAAACAAACTGGGAAGCCATACCTACCACTCAAGATCCACTGATCTGTGGAGTGACGATCGATACACTAAAGCAGCAACACCTACATGACCACACCAAAAGTGGACTGCATCAACCACACACAAAAAGGCATCACACTGTAGTCACCACTAAACAAATATTGCAAGCTTAACAAAAGTGGAGTCCCGTTGCCACAACCAAAAGGTCACAAAGTTACTGCACACAAGTATTAATTAGGGCCACCCATCACAATGTGATCAACACAGAAGCAGACATCTCATCCAAAACTACATTGCTGTGCAAAGTATAAACGAAGGGAAACTGCTGAGACACCCTAACTTTACCTGCCTACCAAGATGGCTAACTCATCTAGCTAGTTTTCAGTGGCTTACCTAGCTCGAGGCGTCTTTAAAACGCTGAACTCAATGCATCACTGAAGACCGAGAATCTAGTCAACTGCAAAGCACCGAAGCTTACCTCCACTTAAGATTAACACCAAAAATAAGAAAAGCAAAATAATAAACATGGCAAATCCTTGAAAATGCCTGGCAGCTTTCTGTCAGGGTGATCAGACAGAGACACAACTAACATGCAGCAACAACAACTTAACAAAAGAGATGACCACTGCAAGGTCACTTACACAAACACAAACTAAACTCCTTTTCCCTTACCTCATGGACATTCAGATCCCGGACGAGCCCCCAATTGTTACGACCAGGGCCTAGGGGAAACCCTGGCGCAACATGAAAGTGAGACTCTCCTCTTCCTGTCCCCCAAGCACCACCAGCAGTGAAGCTTTTTTTTTTTTTTTTTAGGTTTTTTTTTTTTAGCCTTTATGGCTTTTATTGATAGTACAGCTGAAGAGGGTGACAGGAAACAGGGAGAGAGAGAGGGGGGAGTGACACGAAGCAAAGGGACCCAGGCCGGGATTCGAATCTTGGTCCGTTGCAAAGCCTCAGCACATGGGACGCGCCTCCTGTTATTAATAAACAAAGTTTGTCCACAATCACAAATGCTGACAATCCTGGACAGCACAGGAGGGGAGAGCCTGCAGGAACTGGGAGGAGCCGGCTCTTAAACTCCTGGCTTCCAGACAGCAACTGATCAGCTCTCTGGGACAACCTGCAACCACTCAGACACCCATGCAACCACTCACACACTCTCACTCAGGTCAAAAGAGGGATATTAAAAGAAAAAAAAGAAACATTTATGACCTCTAGGGTCATAACAACACATTTGCCTCAAAGGGCTTTACAATCATTACATGTACACATACACTATATGACCCTTCTTATTCTTCCCCTCTCGGATAAGGAAAAACTCCTCACACTAGAAGTCCTTGTAACATGATATGCGAATTGTAAGTAATTTGTCATTGCTGACTATCAACATTATATGTAACTTTTTTTTATACCACTGTTGTCATCATGTAACTCACTGTTGTTAGCTTGCATTCATGGCTAGTTCTAATCCATTACCTAAAAACAGGACCCTGATACCTCCCTTCAGGGTATGCAACTTGATAGACTTTTTACAGTACAATAATCCAATATCCATTAATGGCAAGCACCTTGTATAACCTCAAGAGTTGGTGTCATTTATTGATATTCGTGTTTTTCAGTTATGACTGATCATTCAACTGGATGTTAAAAGAAAATTCCATGGAATTCATTTTCTAAAAATATTATATATATTTTGTGGCTTCGTAACACATACCTGGGGTCGAAAATTTTCAGCAAGGGGAGGAATCTCCGGCTTTGCCACTGTATATACGTGTACCATATCTTTAGCCATATGTAGCGTGACTGCATCCGTAATAACTGTCCACCAGGATCCTTTCTTCTCATACGGAACACAATGATTAAATGATTCCGCTAATGTTGGCTGCTTTATAGTGGGTGTTTGTGGGTTGCCGCGCTCCTGTGCATCTCGTAGTGAACAACAAGTGTCCAACTGTGATGCAGGCATCTGTTTGAGATGCTGAAATAAATGGGTCGGTCCACTGCCTTTAGTTGCGACAGCCTTTGAACAAACTTTGCAGCGGTTTGTGGTTTGTTCCAGGTCCGACGCCACAAAACCAAACTACTGACGAGACAGTGCCTTTTGAGGCACGAACTCTTGGCTTGCTGCCATGTTGTTATGTTTGTTTCTCTGTGGAAAGTAAATGCCAATGGGGAGCAGCAGTGGAGCAAGTGAAAGAGAAAATTCTTTTTTTTTAATTGTCCAAAACCACAAACTCAACATAACATACCACTAAGAAATAGCATATGTCAGCAAACCAATACTGGGATGTCATCAGCCAGTTTTAAATCTCTGTGTGACTGACTGTCAGATCTGAAAAATATACTGCATCTTGTTAGCACTGTGAACCAGCCTTTAATGACCAGCACTAATTAGCTCATGAATCATCTTGCTGTATGCTGTATTTTTACCCAATGCCACCCTGGAATTATTCCACTTCTGCAGTTATTGGCACTGCTGCCTTTGACGCCACACTCTTGAAATAACCATTGCCAGCATGGTCATGTTTTTGTATAAGCAGTATAGTGTCGATGGCAAGGACACCATTTTGAAATCTGTGCAGAAATATCCATGTTGGAGACTTGTGAGACCTGCTCTGTGATACTGAGGTGAGTGTAGGGATACAAGAGACATAACAAACAAATCACTTTTAGCACTGGAACAGTCCAACGGTTTTGAAAAGAGATATGAAAATGTTAACTGGCACGGTGTGTGTAACCCAAGGAAGTGTCTGACATAAGCAGCCTCGCCTTTAGGGACCTTGCTGAGCAGTAAACATATTAGTCTTGTGAGACAACTTAAAGTAGCTTTTATACCAGCCACTGTAGTAAAGTCCATGACATTTAGGAGGCTCAGTAAAGGTGAATTATTACTCACAATAGAAAAAACAATATTTCTTCATTCCAAACGTACTCCTTACTTACACTACTGAATTATTACAACCAACAATGGCTAGAATATGTATTTTATAGATTGTTATTAAAGTAAGTCGGGGCTAAAATGAACAGATGTGATAATCTAGCCTCACCAACTGGTTTTGCTATGAGCCATATGAGCATGACAAGCAGTGACCTGGGAGCAGATGAACGACTGCGTCACCATCATTTTCATCTCCTCTGTTGATGAGGAAGGATTAGAAACATCAACTCCTCCCCATTTATATGGTAAATATTGTATAGTTTGGTATATTATATCTACAATTTAATCTGATATATATCAAGTTTACAACAGATATTGCTGGACTTAATTATGATAACTATAATAACTTGAATCTGTGATGAAATATTCTAAATTTAAGGTTTACTTAGGACTTTCATACTGACTCCTGTTCCATGGCGTTACCCTGGTGCTCACAGGCAGCTAATGTTTTCTGTTTGTGGTGTTCAATAAGTCTCTTGTCCAGGGTCCTGTCCAATTCACAGATGTCGTGTTAACCACATTTGCTCAGTTTTGGTGTTCAGCAGTAAAGTTCAGATGTGGTCATAAATAGCTAGTAAGAGGACTTTGAACTCTGAATAATTTACCACAAATGTTCGTTTTTAAAGAGCAAAATGAATGTCTGTGCTCAACTTACCTGAATTTCTGTTTTGTCACTAAATGATAAGAGAAGGACTTGCAGAAATGGACCACTACTGCTGATCTGTTTATAATCATAACTCCAGGGTGGTGCTGGGGTTGGCTCTGCCCTCCAGACTTCGCTCCGCACACACATCTGTCCTTCAATTTTCTATGGGTACATGAGGTATAGTGAAGTAAGAGTAGTGTAACCCTGTATCTAAAATAAAAAAGGCCTATAAAAAGACATAAAAAATTGTTGCATATGTTTTATGCTTCTATCTACACCACTGTAATCACAAGCTACTACAGTACAAGCAGCAGACTCTGTGATAATGAAAAAGACTAATGTCAAGGGAAAAAAGGACTGGAGCATGCTGGATGATTTGCAGTCTCTATAGTACAAACAGAGCACGAGTTGAACACTAGTGTGTCTTCATCAGAGTCAAGATGGACAAAGCCACAAGGCAAACACATATATATATCGTCAACCTCGAATAGGTGCACAGTTGACATTAGATAGGTGGTTGAACAGGACTTTATATCTGCTGGATGATGGATCCAAGGTAGTGTCCAAGTGGCGCAACCCATCCACTATCATTGCATAAGAAACATAAACATACATATCTTGTTGCAGACTTTTAAAAAGAATAAAATAATGTAGATAAGCTCTTGATCACGTCTGCTCCACTCATTTGATGTTTTGCTGCTGTGTTGACTGATCCCTGCTTCGCCCCGATTGGTGGCAGTAGACATTAATATTGCCAGCTATATCATTGAGGTAATTTGATAGTTCATTTAAAACATGATAGCTGAATTATAAAGGTGCTTATCTAACTGTTTCCTGTCTGTAGCTTCACAGTATTTAGTGTAGACATTCAAATGGTATTTGTCTGCTTATGTAACCCTCGGAGAGAAAAGAAATTTGTGTTCTTCCCAAAATGTTGCTCCATTCCTTTTATATCCTCGAAGGCGCAAACTGTGGTTGGAAAAAAGAACATCTAATTGGGACAACGTGTTACAGCACACAGTGACAAGTTGTTATTGTAAGTCTTTTTGCAAACACACCATACCTGCACTAGCATATCAGTGCTCAAGGGTGTGTGAAACATTACAAAGGAGCAACTCTGACTACCTCTGAGCTTTTGGTTCACTATCCAATCACCCATAATTCATTTAAATGCCAGGTACAAAGAAGGTACATTCACTAGATATCTGTAATGTAGTTCCAAGCACTGTATGAAGTAGCTGCAATTAAAGTACTAAAATATCATCATAGCGATGGCAGATTCTTGTGAACAAGACAACATACCATCATATCCCAGTCACATTGCAACTTGTGCTATGTTGAGAATCACACCACGAGGGTGCTAATGATGATGGCTATCGCAGCCCGTAACCAGAGGCAAGTGCAGCTATTCTTAGAAGCAGCACTTTTTATTTAGAAGGAGAGAACATGTCGTCGTTGGCATCGTCAAGCCGCCTGTTCTTTTTCTCTCACTTCATTAATTTGTTCATTTATTCAGTGGACTACTCCTAATCTCATTCCTGTCTCACTCATTCATCATGCTGGGTGCGTTTCCTCCCTCAGTTTCCTTTTGTGTCCATTCCTGGTTCAAGAGCAGTCCAAGACATTAGTCGTCACCATTGATTAAAAGAAAAACTCAGACATCAGCAACTAGGTCCATGAGTTTGTCTTTGTGTATGTATCATTTCTCAGCCTGTAATGGTTTCTTTACTGAATGGGCACACATACCTGCAGTCAGGACAGTATTTTGAAAATGCTGTGCAATTTGCAAACACATTTCAACAGGAAGCAAAGAATCTGCTGCGTAGTTTTCCCAGGGTGTTTATGAAGGACTCACATTCAGCAACAGGATCAAGACCCAAACAAGTATATATATATATATATATAGTGTCTTGGTAGGAGGACCACCGTTACTCTCCTGCCCATGAAGTCGCACTCGGGTATCAACACTTTTTGTCTGCCATGATGGCGGCGTGCCGCAGATCCAGCTACAACGGTGAGTAGTTCAAAAACCTTCTTTTTAGTAAACTCTCTGTACACAAACAATGTTCTCAATGCTCGTGTTCATGTGTAGAGATCCTGGTGATACTACGAGCAAAGTTTCATGTTGTGTCGAGCCTTCTAAGTGATTTAAAAATAGCGATTTTGATGCTAGCGTCAGAGTGCCCCTGCACCCCATTGAAAATTAGCTTGCCCGAAAACGAAACTACGGTAAATCTTAAAAGTGCCTCTTTCATCGTAATTATGCATTTACGCGAAGGTTTGACTCATATTCAATCACAAATAAAGCCTCGGTTGCTTTTTGGCTAGAGTTTAACTTTAAGTTGAAATGGCAACTTGTTTGCAAAAGCTTGTTTGTTTACACACCCAGCAGATTTGGAGCGCCATTAGCGTTCGTTTGGAGTTGTGTTCCAGGCTACCTGAAGAATTTCAGTTTAATGATTACTGTCCTTTTAGCTCTGTTTTGGTCTCCACCAACTTCAAAAAATATCTGGCTCTTGATCTGCAAAATGCTAATTTAGTCTGTCTTCTGTTTATTACAACCATTTTACATTGCCAGGAACTGATGCTGATGAGAGTGGTAAGAAAGAACAAATACTTCCCAGCTGTAAAACCAAAACAATAAGTTATAATTCTCTGTGAATTATATTATAAGTGACACTTCTTGCATACATGTAGAAAGAAAAATATTACAGTCTTAAAGTAAGCTTGCACGCTGTATAGAGTCAAATTAGAGTCTTAACCTGCATTTTAAGATCCAGCGGCAATGTCTTGAGGCAGTGTTAGTAGCCTGTCCTGTCAGTCCTGCCAGTCCTGCCATCATGGCTGCTTTTGACTGAACCCAAACTTCCAGAAAATTTGCAAGCCAACCCAAAGGGCACAAAGAGACATAGAACATCTTAAGCAATCCTTAGGGCCACATTGACAAATGTGATTCTGCTGTCAGCCCTCAGTAGACTTAGCTGATATGCTGTCAGAGGAAATTGCGTCTTCCTCCTGTGCTCATCTGTCATGCATGTCTGCATGTCTTGGTGTAATGCTGAATGGGCAGGGGCATCCATGCAGAACTTAATATGCATTACAGTCAGACCATCTCACACTACACTGAAGTCAAAACAGTGTCTTGGATGATGGGAAAATATAAGACAAGTCCAAATCACACAAGAGATATGTAGGAAGTGGGTCAGTGTCCCCACTCTTTACTCCCTCTCCCGGGTTATTAGATTGACATGCAGAAAGGGAGCCCATTTTAACTGAACTGGCTATGTGATTAGATTGGAAATTCTAGATCTAATTCTTGTGAGACTTTTTTTGACTACCAAGTGTCCTCTGGTTCTTTCCTCCCACATCATGTAATGGGTTATTTACCTTTGTCCTTGTAATGAATTATCGATGTGAAGCACTTCTGAAGCAGTAATTGTAACTCACAAATTCACAATTTCTATCACATTCAGCAGGCTGAAGATTCTGATTGTGTTTGCTGTGAAATAGCATTTCCTTGGTTTCGGTATTGGCAAGCACATTGCTGAATAAATATATGTACTACTTGGTACTATAAATACTTCACTGATGGGCTTATGTCTATGATATTTTTATGCAAGTATGTCTGTGCCAGAGAAACAGCTGCCACAGGTAGAATAAAATGTAAGCTTTTTCACCAGACTTACATAGTATTAAAAAAAATGGGGTACATTGTTACTCTGATTGCGAAGGGACTTTGATTAGTGACTTTTAATTGAGTGTTTAAGGTTCAAGTCATAACACAGGCACTCGTGTCCTTTGATTGGATGATTGAGTAATTTATTAGTATGCCTCACCTGTATTATTTTTCAAGTCATTATACACTTAATTATACTATCTTACAAAATTTTCATTACCAAAGGAGGCCACATTTTCTTCTGTTGGCAATCACGATATAATAAAGTGAGTTGGAGGAAGCAAGACTAAGAGTCTGTAACTGAGCTACTATCTCACTGATGCTATACTTAGAGACAGTGGTGCTAGAAGCAAAATGCTATATTGTCCACAATAACAGTACTAATTTGCTATGTAAGGCAAGTATAATGTTTACCATGTTATCATCTTAGTTTAGCATATGACCATGCTTGCACTTGCTAATTGGGGCTAAACAATCGGTATTTAAAGTACAGCTGAGGCTGACAGGAATGTCATTGTTTTTGCAGACATTTCAAACCTAAATTTGAATCACAAAAGTTGTCAATTCGTGAATGTTTTACCAATTTCAACGGTAATCCATCTACTACTTTTCAAGACTTTTCTCTCATAACCACAAATGTGAATATAATGATCGCACAGAAGATAAATTCAGAATGTCACTAAAGTCCTTTGCTGACCATGAATATCTTAAAAGTCCATAAAACAGCAATGCCTTGATGCATCAATAACAGTGCCTTTGTTAGCTTCATAAAGCATGACACCTAACTCATTCTTTTCTAACATTAGAAGACTATTTAAGTCATTTAAAACTCAAAGGCAAAGCGTTGAATTAGCCTCAGACTTTGTCTTATTTGCAGTGAGACTATCATCCTCTACCTCCCAATGGCGACAAAGATATTTATATCACCCTGAGAAGAGTAAAGCACAATGGGAACCTTCTCTGAGTGTCTGGAGGAAATTTGCCTACTTCCCCCTGCGGCACAGAAGCTTTGGGTTTCTCTACTCATATGTTCTGACAGAGCTAGTGCTTAAGATGAAGCCCATTTGTCTATTCTTCATTGTTGTGTTACTGAATTGTAAGCCAGCATGAAGATTCAATAATAGTAAAGGGGGGATAGGCACACTGACTGAATAATAGAAGAGCACCAGGCCTCCTTTATTTCAGTATTGTATTTTGTATTTTGTATTTGTATCAGTAGAGGTTAAAGGTTGTTTAGAGTTACAACTACTATTTGTCTATGTTTTGTCTTTCAACTACCTTGCTGAAAACCCCCGTCTGGACCACTTTTACAGCCATGTTTCTGTGTCTCAATCCAGACTCTCAAAATACATCAGCCTGCGTTTATTATAACAGAAACTCATAAATCATTTAGTGGATTTTGGTAACTTGGTGCCCTCATTGGCTGTTTTTAGAAGTCTGAGCTATTTCAGAGCCAGCACTTACACAGCTTGTATTAAAATTAAATAATTCAAGAGAAGTAGGGATGGGTGAAGGGAAAATGGAATGAAGAAATTACTTGTTTTTATGCACCACTTCTTTTCCATGATATTGATGGGTCTTTCACCTAGATTAAAGTTTATGTAGATTCTCATGTCTTAAAGTTGTATTTCAGTATGCTTTACTTCTACTTGAGTAGTATATGTTCATTCAAATTTTGTGAATGATGGTAACCATTTCATCACAGTTTACTCAATTTTCCTTATATGAAAATAGAAAATTACATTTCTTGATAAATATACTATAAACCAGTATCAAACCAGTAACGGTAATGTATGATGCATTGAAGTTTCGGCCTCATCCCTCATTAGTCAAGGCAGCATCTGCTTACACACTCTAATGTTTGAAGAAATGATTGTCTGCATCAAATTACCAATATAAAATAGTGAAGTGTTTTGGATGAAGGTACTTGATCAACAAGTTGTGCCTGATGCTCATCTTGGTCCTCGTCTGTGACACAGCCTCTCCTCTACCTCTTAATTATATCAACCTCAGGCAAACCTGCTCTACGTAATTAGACCTTGGCTGAGAGGCACAGAGGTCTCTCTCAAGCCTCCTGTGTAATTGCATCTGATATTCACTCCTTAACAAGATTTTGTTAACCATCTATTGACATTTAGACTATAAAGTCTCCTCCTGCTTTTAAGTTCTGATAAGAGCAGCAGACCTCAGTCGGCCAGTTTAACCTCTTCATCCTATCTTCACTAAAATATTTATAAATCTTTAGCATTAATTCCTCGGCCATGTTGTCAATGTCAGAAATCATAAATAAAAAAATGGGACTTTACATGATACTTTGTGATATCATCCCTTAGTCCGTCACTTCTTTTCATCAGTTTCATTAAAGAACAAATGACAAGAAAGTATCATAATGGTTTGATATCACTGGTCACAACAACCTGTTACACAACCCTGTCTCCTAAAAATCATGTACAACTCATTTTGAAACATTTGAAGAGGACCATAATGCCACCCAAATTACATTTTTATCAACATGATGAGGAAATGTTTTTCATTAACAAATCTGCAATGTCACAAATTGGTCATACTGAACATAAACTACCAAACTATATAATATATTGTTAGAATTTGCTCTACCTAGACTAACTACTATAAGACAATGCTGCTAATACATTTTTTTTAAATACAATTTTCTTGCTAATAGTTACGTTAAATTTCCAATGCAGAACTTACTTACTTATAGCAAAGTTTTAAGAAAGATAGACAGATTGCCAGCCAATAAAGTAAGATAAATTTTGAAATGTGTTGGAAATGCTTTATTGGCTCTGATGGAGCATTCTCTCTCTATCTGTAACCACCACTCTGTGGTAACACTCAGTGTCTAAATCTGCAAAGTTACTAAATACGTAATAATTGTAGAAGAGTGTAAGTATAAAGTAGCAGAAAATGGAAAAAAATCACAATTCTGCACAGGTACAGTACCACATTTTGACAACAAGACTTCTTTACTGCAAATATATATATATCCTTTTAGTTATCTGGAAGTTATTATAGTTATAGTTAAAATTATTATAATCAGTTATCTGTCTCTTTGATTACTCATAATTGGTATCAGTATCAGTATTAGCCCTGAAAAGACGGTTATGCTTTGTCTTCTTTTCTTTTTTTGTCTTGCTTCTTTTCCTTCAAAGAAGCAAAAATAATTCTTGTTGTATTAGCTTAGCGATTTATCTCTGGTCACAATATTTCATCATTGAATACAGAGAAGTGCATACTAAAGGTTACCGAACAACAGAAAATGTTTACAGATTGGACACTTCATGTGGAGCTCAGCAGAAGTTTACTTGACACTACTACTTCATTCTTTTCCTCTACTCCTTTATTTATTATAACCCCTAGGTCACTTATTTTAGTTTCTATCCATTCATATTTTCCCTACATCCCTGCACAATACTGTAGCTTATCAATGGAAACCAACCAGTGCTTTGTTAACAAAGCTACGCGTTCGTAAACTATTTCTTCATGAGAGTTTAAATACCAAGCAGAGTTTTTATACTCACCGTTGTATGTGGAGGCACAAATTAACTTGGAGAAGAGTGCAATCCAGCACCAGTAAATGAAACTATTACTGCTCTAAAATTCATGATACAGCTGGAACCTTTCTGTTAGTTTCAACAAGAATTGACCATAACATGCTTAACAAATGTCTCATTTATTGCAGGGCCATTGCATTGGATTGCATTACAGTGTACAGGTGTTCAGCAATAGCCATAACAAGTTTTCATGAGCTGGAACACAAGTTTGGCCCATGCAGATGGTAAATAATATAGACAGATGTTGGTACTTTGTACACAGGATTTATAAAGCTTCTGTTCCATGTAAGCAGAAGACCCTGTGAATTGTGAGACCTTGTAATACAATTGTTTTGCATCAGTTTTTCCATGACTATGATCTGGAAAGGGGTTCGTTCAAGTTTTAACATCAAGGACATGAGGGTCGGCAGCAGTACTGTATAATACATGTTGAGATTAACCTTGGGATTTATTCATTTGTCATCATTCTTTCATTACCCAGCTGAGGAGTGCACATGGAATTTTGACCAGATTCAGCTCTTCACCATTTCATTAGCTGTATATTTTCACATAGCTGAAAATTGACCCTAACATCATCTTGTTTGACTATGACAATCACAAAAATGCATTACATTTGATTTGTGGTGTTACTTTTTCTTCACTGAGGATATAAATGTTCATTCTGAGCACCTAGGGAAAAGGTTGATTGCATACATAAGACCTTATTGAGGTCTTGAATTTTAATTCAGACCTGCTTGATTGGTAGTATTTGCGACCACAGTTTGAAACAGTAAGTGTTGTGTAACATTTGGAAATGTTCTCTTTCCATCGGTTGTATTTTAACACAGCTCTGATACAGCTGTAAACTGAAACAAGGTCAATTTTAATCAAAATGTGAAATTAATTTAATCGTCATAAAGCAACACAAGATTGTATAATGCAATTCCTGTTTTAATTCCCTAAAATAACACACAAAAGCAAAAGCCATATACACTAATGAATAAATAACAATGAAATCATAAACATAAATAGAGCACGGGAATGGCAGAGCCCCCCACTAACGATGAAAACTACCATATGGCGAAGTAGTCACAGAATATTTTATATGAAATGGTTACTGCTGAAAAAAAGCATTAATAGTAGAAAAATAGGGGTTCTTTGGATTATAACTATATATTCCCAGTGTAAAGGTTTAATTAATAGTTTTCCGTCACTAATTAATAAACACTGGATTTTAGGGTCCCTGTTTGATACACGCTTAACATTATAGTAGCTGCAGGGGTCAATTGAAGGTGAGGTGGTATATTAAACTAACCTGTTCTTATTTTCAAGAACTTAAGTCTTAAATTTTTAAAAGAACCAGTTTGTTTCATCAAGAGGAAAACTTGCTGCAAATAATAGAAATATGTTCTATCTATCATCTTCAAGTGTCCTGTAATGCATGAGGCTGAACACTGCTTTGTGGCTTAGTCTGAAACTCTTATTAACCCAGAGACATTTATTTCACCCCTGGCTGTCTCTTGATGAATGCCTTGATGACCCCTATAGCGATTATATCCCACTTATCTGCTATAGAAATAATTGATAGCTCCCAGCATTCATTATGTTTTCCATATTTGTCATGAAATTCTCTATTGTTAACAAGTTTAAGTAAATACTTTGCAATGGTAGTATAATGGTCTGTTTTATTGTCTTTATTACCAATTAACATAAAACAATTCAAGCCTTTTTAGTTTTGGAGTGTTGGTCTCGGTAAAAAATCTGGTGTAGAGGAAGTAATGTGTTTTATTATTTAGGAAAGCTACAGTGGGTTGTATTAGATAAAGAGGGAAGGGTATGACTTCAGAGAAGTGAAGCACAAATCCTTAACCCTCCACAGTGAGCATTTGGCACAAGAGTTTTCAGATTTTTCAGTTATATTATTAGATTTGCTCAGCTGAGTGATCATCACACCCAAATCGTCTAGTCTTCAAATCAGTGTTTGTTTGTTTTTTTGTATAATAATGTATTGTGTATGTATAATGTATGTATAGTTAATAAAAACAGCACTCATAACAGCTTGTTAAAGATATCACCATTTGTAACAAAGTCTCACATAAGGAGAAGATATGACTAATGGAAATTAAAATGAAAGATTGTAGTGATTTAGCTGGTTAGAAGAGGACAGAGAGGGGTTATAGGTTCTGGGATAAAAATGAATGAGAAAGAGTAGGGAGGAGGAATTAACTTTGACTGAAGATAGCTACGACAAGCAAGTCCCACAGCATTAATGAGAGGGGGTGATAGAGTCGAGAAGTGACATAGTGAGGAATGGAGACGGAGTGTGGCTGGTGGACAAGTATGGAAGAGTTTCTACTGGCTGACTGGTTGATCTAGGAGAGGAGAAGGAGACGACAGGTACACAGAGCCCAGACTGATGGAGGGAGTGCATTTGGGTACCTGCTTTAGGTAGGTGATTGATGGCGGACAGGTTAGAGATGTAATGCAGTTGAGGGTGATTTAATTTAGAGGCTAGGAACTTAGATCGCTTAGCATAAGCTAATTCTTTTTGACCTTCTTCAGCCTGTTAGAGAGATTTCACATTATTTCCCCATTAATCTTGTTGAGTAAACTCACTCAGCTGGATTGAGTTGACTCCAGTGATTTGAGAGCTGTCATTCCCTGCTGTGGTAAAGATGATGTTGATAATTACCCCAGCTAGGTGTTGCATTAGTTTCACCAAGGCCAAAAATATTTAGACTCGGATGCCACTGGATGCATTTATAAAGGGTTACATACCCTGTCAATAACCCTGTTAAATATAGGACGCCTCGTCACTATATCTTCCCAATTAAACCCACACACATCAATTTCATGGTCAGTGCTCTTAGCAAGCTGTGTTAACATTTACCCTGTGAGTTAGACGACTACAAAATATGAAAAGTGTTACCCAGTAAAAGTGCACTGTAGGACATGCTTTAACAAACTGTCACAAAATGTCTTTACTGCTAGTGCATCACCTAATAGCAGTCACCTCTAAATAACCTTTTTTTTTTTTTTTTACTGATTACAATATAGAAAAATTATTTAAGGTATTCCAATGATGTATGTATTATCAACAAATATGAACGACAATGAATTGGTCTGATTTTCTGGATTTAAAAAAACTTTGAAGTTGACTTCTAGTGAAATACTAATAAAATATTTATCATTGACACAGTTAAGCCCAGATGAAAGGAAAGTTCTCTCTTACCCTATTTTCCTTCAGTTCAGTTTTATACTTCTTTAAAGAATCTAATTTCTTTAGCATTATGGAAACCCAAATTAGTTCTGTGGTTTATGTAATAGGTTGAATGTCAATTCTGATATTATTGTGTAGTACTCACTGGGGGTAAGAGGTCTTTGTTTATACTGTTTTCCCCACCTTGAATGATTCAGTGATTCCCTAGAAAAGCACTAATGACCCATTTGATGCCCTCCCAGACAGTCCTGGCTTAAACACTGCATACAAAGATCACAACAGAGACAAGAGCTCTGGCTGAACATGGTCATCTGATTTACCTTTGGGTTTAACAGGGGACGACATACACACACATACACACACACAAATAATGGCCCACAGCTGTAGTTGCAAACCTTGGACGTTCAGCCTTGTCAGACCTACTCAAGTTCATTATTCATTCTAACACACACAGCACTCACCCCTTTAGTAGTATATTCTCTGGTAATGAAAGTTTTGTTTACAAAGTAAGATAAAGAATATCTGTGGATCTGAGTTTATGTGAGTAAGGGGGATGGTAGAGCAAGTCTTAAATGAGAGGACTCTGCTTTTACAGCAGCCCTTGCTGAATCTTTGTTACCTCTGCAGGTGGCTGAAGTAACTTTCTAAAACAGCTATTGCCATTCATTCTGTAAAGGAAATAATAACCCTTCAGGCAGCTCTGCTGTCTCAACTGATTTGCCCCCCAGTGCAGTAGTGACAGCTCATTACCTTCTTGTTCCTGCTTCAACACTGACAATTTCACACAGAAAGTCGGACATGTCATGCCACTCGTTTTTTTGTTTGTTTGTTTTTTTCACCAAAATTGGTGATTCATTCATGTTGTTAAATGTGATTTTTACAAAAATTCAATTTTGTTTCAAATGTTTGACGGAATAGTTTGATAAGGACCTATCTCTTCAGACACAGACATGTTGATTGGTTTTCAGTGAACAGACAGATAAAGGCCAGGTCATACCAGCATTACTTGCAGCGCTTTCTGCATCCAAATGACTTCATTCCAAAGGATAGACACAGTTGATGGATTTGAGGTGAAATTGAAATTCTGAAATCACTTATTGTTATTTTGAAGTCTGACTATGAGATGTCATCTTTTTCAGATTCAGATTCAGATTCAGAATACTTTATTAATCCCCGGGGGGAAATTGTTTTTGTTCCAATGCCCCACGCAAAGTAGATATAGAAATACAGCATGAATGGAAACAAGAGATAAAGATGAAGATATAAATAAAATACTAAAATAGATAATGAAATAACTAAAATAAAATATTAAAATAGACATTAAATAAATAAAATAAAATATTAAGTAGACATTAAAATAAAATAAAATAAAATATTAAAGTAGACCATAGAATAAAATAAAATAAATAATAAAATAGCAGAGTAGACAATCTATTTATTTGTTTGAATTAATTTATTTGAAAGCCAGTATTGATTATCCCAGTGAGATATTTTCTGAATGTGAATGTGTAGTCAACATCGTGAAAAAGTAGATGAGAAACACTTTTTTGACATTTTTTTTTTATTAAAAATATTGTCAAACCTGTTCTTAACGTCTTTGTTAAAATCTTTCCAACCAAAAGCTGCTCACTTTTGTTTTTGTTTGTTTTATTTTTCACCTGCAAAAAATGCTGCTTTTCATGTATCATGGTCTCACACACCCATTATCAGTCAGGCTGTATTATGCACTGATTTACATAGGAATGTACCCATTTTTCTATCAATGTTTGAAGTTTCCTATATGATTTTAGATGGCACCTGCCAGTCAATCACAAAACAAGCATCTAGTACCCTAACCCTAAAACCTAAGAGTCCTTGCTTCCTCTATTCACCTCCCCTCTTCTGCTCTTCAAACACAACCAGCAGTCTGTTACATAAACTTTATATGCTGTACATTCTCATTCCTTGACAGTTTGTCAAAGTAAAAACGGTAGTTATAGACTCGTCAGTGACTTAGGGTTAGTTTATCTTGGCTGTAATTGCATCATAGAAGTACTGTAACCCACAGTGTCTGTGTGTGTCCTATTATGTACTCATGAAACGAAAAAGCAGCAACAGGAACATCGTGCAGCAGCAGATTGTGTGTGGGTGTGCAGGCAGGGCTTTGTTGTGCTCTTCTTTTTTTTTCTTTACATAAGAAAACGACATTCCCTTTTGCAGCAACCCCTTGGTTCCTTCCTGGGAAATCCTCTTCTAGTCAATGCTCTGTGTGCGTCATCAGGAGCAATTTTTATAGCTTTCAACTTCCCACATGATGGCAAGCTTGAAACACAAAGAGGAGGCGGATTGGGAAACAGAGGTGCTTCCCCTGACTTCTTTAAGACAGCTCATAGTCAGACTAACCTTGTCCTTTATAGTTTGTTTTAGCAACATTTTTTTAACTGTAAAACTCAATTCAGTGAAGAGCAAGTCTTTTTACCACCTGTTGAAAATGTTACCACTTCTTTAAGCCGTCATTTCAGATTTTACAATATCAATATATGGAATGAGAGTCTCGTACAGTTGCACAGAGTTTGTCTTTTCTAAGATCAATGTCATGAAAGCTAATCATGTTGGTGTAGGTTGTGCCTCATTAAGCAGAGATCAATGTTGATGCCAGCAAAACAACATGAGCAGTATTTTTTCTCACTTGTATTCAATTGACTTTGGGATTAGGACTTGAACAGGAATTCCACCACCACGCCTGAAGGTATCTACACATATTAGAGTTTTAACGTCGAAGGTAAAGTGGATTCATTTGCCTAATTAGAGGAAGAAAAGGCAGGGAGGCAGAGCATAGTAATGAGGCGGGGAAATGGGAGTAAAGTGTGCAGCGCAGCATATGACAGCAGCCATGTTTAGTCCTCACTAAAGTGAATATCTCACGGGGGGTTTGCTAATGATTTATGACAAATGATTTTTCTGGAGATGAGTCAAAACAGTCGCCAGCGCCTCCTCCAACTCCCCCACTTAAATCTGTCCTCCTCAAACAAGCACCTCCGTCACCTGTTGATGTTGTGCCAGTGTAGAGCGAGGAATTGACACAGCAAGCTATTGTATAGTGGTCTTGTTTGGTTTTCCATTCTTGGAGATTATGGCAGAGGAGGAGAAGGTGGATACTTGACAGTGCAACGTGTTCCTCGCACTGTCCAGTACCATAACATCCCAGTGAGCAAATATTTGATGGTGTTAGAGCCTTTGTACTCCATTGAAACCATTCGGGGAACACACTTCTCATGTGCAGCGTTTGAGTTTGTTTGCATCTGTTTGTTTCCAGAAGGCAGTCTACACCCCATTGTACATATTGTTCTGGCATGGTCAACACACTTAACTGCCCTTTACTGTGATTCCACAAAGATTATGTTTGTTTTGGTTTGTAAGCCCAGTTTATCCCATTATTTCACAAATTAAGATATATGATAAATTACAAAATAATCAAAGCAATTTTCAGTTTTGTATACTGTGAAATGTGTTCTTTATTTTAATAAGCTTCAAGCCAATTACATGCACCCTGAGGACTGCTTGCCAGGCCAGTTGTGGTACTGTAATATTTATCAAACCAGATGAGCCCCCATACACCCCGGAAATATGTCTAGTCTATTTCTAAGCCAATGGGCAAGATAGCACCCAATTAATTATAATGATACCTTCAAGAAACTGCCATTCAAGAAAAAAAAAGGAATCCAAATTTAATTAGGTGTGATGTGCACAGAGTTGTAATCACAGATATTACTCGGAACTGCATTACTGTATGTTCAGAGTTTGATATTCAAGAAGTGCTTTACAAAATGAGCGGAAAGAACAGAATCAAAGTGCTTGAAGCCCCTTGTGGGGAGATACACCACCCAGTGGAGCTGGAGGAGATAATGAAGGATAGGTTATCCCAGGCTATGTCTTAATTAGCCCCAGGCTATATGAATGAGATGAGTATGTATCGTTTTTATTTACTGGCTAAATGTTAACGCAAACGTTAAACTGGGAAACCGTGGGACCAACCAGCCTGAGTGATCTTCCTCTTAGCAACTGCACTCGCCAGTGACAGTGGCCCTCCCAGCAGGACAATGTTCCCTGCCACACTGAGAAAAATTGGTGGGGTGGCCCAAAAACATGACAAAGAGCTCAAGGCATCGATGTGGCATCCAGTTTTCCTGGACCCCAAACCAATGGAGGGTCTATCGCACAGCCTAGTGCCGACACCACAGGCCACCCCAGAGGTCCTGTTTCAATGCCTCAGCAGATCAGAGCCAAATATGATCTACGGTGGATGCCTCCATGGATTGGACATGTTTGGGGATGTCCCAAGGATGCTAGATCGCCATCTCAACACCTTGGGCTCTTTGTCATGTTCCACAGGCCATTCGTGAGCAGTTTTTGCGGTGTGTCAGTGTGCATCGTCCTGTTGGGTCAATGTTGGTGGGGTGCTGCTGCTATGAGGGTGTGTACTTGGTCTGCAGTGGTGTTTAGGTGGGTTGTGCTTGTAAAGTGGCATTAACATCAATGGCAGGACCCAAGGCTTTCAAGCAGAACATTTGATTGTAACGAGATGATCAATGTTATACAATCCACAAGTCAATGTTTTTAAGGTTGTAGCTTGTCAGTGTATATGAGATTAGCATTAATGTTTTTGCCTAACCCTCAGCAAGAGAGCAAATGATTGTTTTTCCTAAAATGTTGAACTATTCCTGTAAAGATTTTTGTTAATCAAATGAAAACCAGAATATTGTAATCACTTCCTATTGACGAACAGTGTCGTCTATCCCCCCAATGCCAAACCAACGAATCAATCATCCAAGTCATTACTTTATGAGCAGACGTTCTCAGAATCGTTCTATTGACAATACATGAATGAATGAGTTTATGGACTGTGACAGTGGCCAGAGTCAATTAAACACAACTTTGTACTTAATTTTTGTTTTCTGGCTCTACACCCAGTCAGCTTGATTTTCTAGAATTTTAATTTGGATAATGAGACCCTATTTTTTTTAAACACCTTGGATAGAGTTTGTCTTTACTAAGGTTAAATAGGGTAATCAGTGTGAGAGAACATATGCTTTACTGCGTGTAATAATTATTTTCGAGTGAAAACGATATCTTTAAGCAATGAAATTACAGCCCGTCACTGACCGTGAGAATAACTGTTCTGGTCGTGTTCAAATCTGCATACTGGATTATTTCATCTGATTTATTGCAGCAGCTGTTTTTTCCTGCTTCACCACCCAGGCTATCGACGTCTGCCGGGGGAAGATAGCCCTAATTTTTTTCCATCCATATGTGATTAACAGATATTTGCCTTTAAATGCTCAGTCGGCTGGCCTATTGAACACTTATCTCCTGTCCAAGTCAGCGCAGACACAGACCAGTAGCTTCAGACTCGCTCCATTAGCTCGTGGTTGACTGTGCTTCAAGCTTCCATGGGGATATGGGAGTATGAAATTGCATTAAGTATGACTAACAGTGTTTTAGTTGTAACTTTGTCTCAGCAACTTTGTGTTTGTTGTAAAAGGGTTTTTAAGGATTCAGCATAAATTTGGAAATGTATTGTTGGAAAGGTCAAAAAAGCAGGGAGGCGCTGCTGTTTATCATGGAAGCTACCACTGAGCCAAGGAGAGCTACTATTTGGCCTGTCTTCTCTTATGTACTGTAGATAGGGAATTGTTGCCCCTTCAAGCAGGTAAGTGCAAGTATGGGCTGCTTTGTTGGTTAGTCTTAATTAATTAGTTTTCTGACATCAATCCCAAACTGAAGGCAACAAAAAGGTGTTTTTTTTTCTCCCTCATTAAGGCCAAGTGGCGATAATTTACATTTGGAAAATGGAAAAATTACATCATTAAAGTACTGATGCTGTTAAGTTACAGGTGAATGTGTGTGAAGGGAAGCAGATAAGAAGCAGATGAGAAGGATTGTCAAAACCCATGGCTCATATTCTGTAGATGTGTAATGATGTTTACTGGGGAGATATGCAGAGAGGGAATAAGAACTCACATAGCAATGGGACTCTTGGAACAATAAATCCACAAAATTATAGTTGTACATGTCTAGGTTTTTATGTAAAAATATGCACAGTCTACTGGCTTCAGTTTCTTAGTGTAGCTGCAGAGAGGAGGGGCTTTCCTTTCTACCATATGAGATACCATGGCTTTCCTTTTAGTTTTTGCCAAGCTAGCAACATGGCTACAAGGAGAGCAACGTAGCTCAGCCGCTCAGTTGGTTGGTTCGAACTGAACTATCTCAACAGTAATTTTGTCATCAGAAAATGTTATACAAGCAATCAGGTATATTTAGTCCTTAAAGTCTTGCTATGGAACTTTGCTCTTTCATTGATTCTCTTCTTTAGGTTAATGACTTTTGTACTTACAGCATGTACTGTATCATGTTTTATTAATACTCCAAAACCGCTTTTGCACAGAATTATGTGGTCCAGATCTGAGCTCAAAGGAAGTGAGCTCCAATGCAGTTGAACCTCCCATACAGCCACAGAAAGGGATCTTCTTGAGTAAACACAATGATAATCCTAAACATAATTTTATTACCGGTCTATTTGGGATGACATGAGTGTTGTGTTTTTAAGTCTGTTTTTATTTATTTTTTTCGGTAGGATACGTTGATTTATTCTTGTCAGAATTCAGGAAGCATCATTTTGAAATAATGTGGCTTCTTTTACATCCAGAGCTCTTAGTTGTGGTAGTTAGAGTCTCATGTCTAATCACAACTTCTGCCTTTTATGGAAGTTTAATTGAACATTTATTCCATCAGCATACTATCCATAATACTGTGAATGTGTAGTAGAGTACTGCTGTATCAACATCTACAATATCAAGTCGTGGGTGGTTGCGGTGGGTTTCATTTATACTTACTGACATTTAAACCTCTGCGCAATTAGTTAAAAAGTAAGATTTTGACTGAAGCTTTTTACTGGCTAATGCATGAAATGAAGCAGAAAAACACATTCCTGCTCATAACAGATTGAAGATCATTTTCAGCAAAACACTCAAAAATCATTACACTTTCCACAAACTGTTATACAAGCATCTGCACTAAAACACAGTATTTTAAAGAACCCATTCCTGCAGAGTCGATGGGGGACCTTAACTTAACCAGAAATTATAGAGAAAATTACAGGTTGCTGGGTTGATAGGATGCTGCTCAAAGGCTGGAACATCGAGTACAAAAACTAAGGTTTTTAGGTATGGCAACGTCACTTTCCAGCACAATTGAAAACATGTTCCGGAGCTCGGTGGGCAAATTCAGAGTGGTGTTTTCAAGGTATCACACATTTTTAAAGTTTTCAAATATAAATATTAGTGTTCCCTAATTTGTAACAAGGAACTGCTTCAGTTAGGGAGTTGCCTCACACAATGTCACTTAATAGTTGAGGCTGAAGTCTAGCATTAACATTTTAAGAAGTTAGCATACCAAGACCTCTTGTTTTCATCCAGTCGACAAATTGCAAGACAACACATTTTTAGGATTTTACTCTATTAAATGCTTTCACTAGCAATATACAAACAAAATGGTGACATAGTTTTAGAAATTGCACATTGTACTTAAGACAAAGCATGAATGTTCTTCAGAAAAGCTGTAAAAACACTGTACTAGCAGTGTTGATTTAGTAACCCAGGTGCTTTGGTCATGGTTTTGGTGGCTCTCTTTGGTTGCTTCCATGTAAGGATGCTGTTGTGTCTTTGGAGAGGCTTCCAGCGGGTGTCAAGGTCAAATATCTGTTTTTACTTTCTGTTTGGGTGTTCTCTGGAGGTCACAAAAAAACTGTTATGTTTTAAGTTTCTGTTTCTACATTCTGCTTTAGCCACAGTTAGATCTGGCAACAGGTCAAGAACTTTATCTGTTTATAAGAGTTTTACAAAAAAGTGAGAGTTGACTAGTTGCCGCAGCATGGAGCAAAGGGTAACAGAGTGTCAAGGCTGATGTGAGATCAGTGAGATGAGTTTTTCAGTCAAACCCTAATTCATATACACGATTGCTGTATAGAATTGTCAGAATTCAAGGTCAATTCCAAGTTATATCATCAACTGTAGCTACAATTGAGTCCTTTTAATCAGTCCTTGAATAAAAAGGCTGAATCATCCACTCTTACAAATGTATTTTGCACCTGTATGATGACATATTCACTGCAGAGGTCATAATACAGGCACTGCTCATCTTTGAACAGAGTATTCAAAATAGTAGTTATACTTTTAAAAAAAGAGTCAGGTCCAATAATAATGCGTCTGCACAGCAGGAAGCCCCAAGCCAAGACAGCCATCTCAGTACAGGGCCATTAAAGTGTAATGGCACCCTGCCACCACATTATTGATTTGTTCTATTTTGGGAAGTTGCTGTGTTGCAAAGATACTAGACCTACAGCGTTATTGTTTCTGATCAGCCAAACTCACAGTTGAGTTGAAAAACTTGAAGAAATGTCCCACGTGGCTACGTTTTTTTCTAAGTGTTGTCAAACTACATCGCCCATTTCTTCTCTCCAAACCTTCCCTCTTTCTTCACTCTGGTGGCGGCAAATGGAGAAAAAATAGTTAGTCTGTATGTGGATATGATGTAATCCCCAAGACATTAAATGCTTCCAATTTAGAGGCAGAAAGGCAAATGGAAATATAGACTTAATAGCCACTCTATTAAGCACCACTGCTCATTAAACAGCATGATTCACTGAGTTATGTGGCTGCATATATAAAGAATACAGATCATTCATTCCCTGTTGGCATAAATATTCAAATGTGCAAGATACATGATCTAAATAAGGAGTGATTATTGGAACTTATAGCTGCAACAGCTTATAAAATGTATGTTTACAAACTGTTTACAGACTGTAAAAAGCGAGAAACATACAGAGGCAATTAAAAAGACCTTGTTGATAGGAGTGGTCAAAATGTTGGGGTTAGATTGGCTATGGTTTTTGGCACTTCATCAAGATTCATATTCAGATGTCTTTATGGTTTCAGATTATGAAATGATTTAAATGCATCTCGAAGCATTATATTTTGGGGATTTCTATACTTGATTATTTTTTTTCTTACTGTGTGACTGCTTGCTATGTTTAAAACCTAGCACATTTGTGATGGTCCACTGTTAAATTAACAAAACGGATTTACGGCCATTATCTTTGCTTTCAAGGTAGCCTACTTTAGAATGCAAATATGAGGTGCATGTTCACGTACATTTGTTAAGCCATAAGGAATGTACAGTCAGTGTTATAGAATTGTGACAGGGGATCATAATTTTGATAATTGGCTTTTAATGTCCAATTATTGTTTGGACATTCCTTTCTGCATTTTTTTTCCCCAACCATTAACTGTCACTGAGAAGTAAAGAAACCAGAACATATTCACATAAATGAAACTACAATTAGAGAGTTTAGACTTTTTTTCTTAAAGTGAAACTTTGGCCAAAAAGCAAACAAGGCTGTATTTGTGTTAGAATATGAGTCAGACCTTCGTGTAAAAGCATAATTAAGACGAAAGAGGCACTTTTAAGATTTGTTTTCGGGCAAGCTAATTTTCAATGGAGTGCCGGGGCACTGGTATGCAATTTACTTTTTTAATTTACTTTGTATTTTTAAAATGCTAAGAAGCCTCGACACTACATGAAACTTTGCTCGTAGTATCACCAGGGTCTCTACACATGAGCAATAGCATTGAGAACATTTTTTGTGTACGCAGAGCTTACTAAAAAGAAGGTTTTTAAAAAACTCATGGTAGCAGTAGCATCTCCGGCGCCGCCAGTGCAACTGCTAACGTGCTAACATTGCCCCCGCACTCCATTGAAAATTAGCTTGCCTGAAAACTAATCTATGGTGAATCTAAAAAATGCCTCTTTCGTCATAATTATGCTTTTACACGAAGGTTTGACTCATATTCCATCACAAATAAAGTAGGGGTGCACCGATCCGATATAAGGATCGGATATAGGCCCTGATATCAACAAAACGGCTGGATCAGTAAAATGAACAGATCCACGGGCCGATCCAGTTTTTTTTTTTTTTTTTTTTCTCCGTCGCAGCACATCCTATGTCATTTGTCAGCGTTAGTGTGTTGCATGCTGGAAGAGCACAAGTTGTTGTTTGACCAACTCTTTATTAGTTTATTCTCAGGTTCAGCTGCTATGTTTTATTTTGTCTTCCTGTTTGCAGGACTTTGCACTTACTCACATCACATTTCTCCGCTGATTAGCTAGTAGCCCCGCCATCAGCTGTTAGCCTCACCGATCAGCTGTTAGCCTAGCAACGCTAACTTTCAAACCGATGTACTCAATACTATGTGGGCTGCTGTCACTTCAACCCAGGCTTCATTGCTTGGATTGGATCTCTTGGTCTCCTGCGTCGCGCCGCTGTGTGCACAGAGCCTCCAGACGCTAGTTTGTACACGGACGGTGCTACTGACTTCGTTGCCAATGTTCCCTTTGTGCTGACTGACAGGCGCTCCATTCTTATTCTCATATTCTTTGTTTTGTTTGTTCCACTTTGTTACATGTATCCTTGGGTACCCTGACAGGCGCTATATAAATTAAATGTATTATTATTATTATTATTATTATTAATGTTACACATGTTTACAATGTTCGGTAACTGTTTGATTATTTTGTCTTAGTTAGGAAAGTCTGGTGCCTTTAGTCCCTTTCACATGGTGGAAGGTATACAGTTTATTATTAATTCAACAACGGAGTTTCACTTTAAAAAATGACAGGTGCAATTAATTATTTATCCAAATAGTTGCCAATTAATGGCTGACAACTACTCAAGAAACTGATTAATTGTTGCAGCTCTATTCTTGTGGATACATTTTGGATCTAGTTCAGGATTTGTGATATAAGAAATTGTGGCAGCCTGGGTCGGGCTTGACCCAAGCTGCCAACCCACAACATAACCATTTGTCGATCTGGGGATGAGGCTCAACAATCAACTTGCTTTCAGTCTTAACGGATCGTTTGGAATCTTTATAAATGCTGTGGCTCTCTGGATATTGCTCAGTTATTTAGTTTGTTCGATCACCCACTTTGGTTTAAACCGAATTATCTAAACTATTAGATAGATTGCCATGAAATTTTGTACAGACATTCATAGTTCCCCAGACATTGAATCCTAATGAATTGGTGCTCCAGGGTTTCCCTTGGCTCCAATGAGGTTGATGACCCAAAAACAAGCAGCTGTGGCTCAGGAAGTAGAGCAGTGGTCCACCAGTCGGAAGGTCTGTGTTTTGATCTCAGGCCCCTGCAGTCTACATGCCAGATTTCGCCTGGTTGCCCATTCATCGTTGTGTTAAATGAGTGGTTGTTGCTACTGATAAGCAGTGTCGGGGCTCGTTACTCAAAAAAGTAATATATTACTCATTACACATTATTCTCAAAAATAGTAATGCCTTACATTACATGATTACTACCTGAAGAAAGTAATTAGTTACATTACAAGTAGGGCTGTCACTTTTTATTCGAAATTCGAATATTCGTTCGAAAGTGGGGGGAAAAGTTCTTATTCGAATGTAATGACCTATTCGAATTCAAAAAGGATGTAACAAATAAGCGCAACAGACCGTTTGAAGTAGTTTGCCTTGTGATCCAACAGAGGGAGCTTTAAAACTTCACTATCAGCTTGACCTATTGCACGCCCTATTGACCCTTGACCTATCAGTTCAGCTAGTAATATTATGTTGTTTGCTACGAAAATGGATTTATTCGAATACATTCGAATACATTCGAATACATTCGAATAAATTGCGTGTCATTTCAAATTTGTTCGAACTTGATTTTTTGAAAAAGTGACAGCCCTAATTACTAGTTACATTACTCGTTACATTCATGTTGCTCCGCGGTTCCTTAGCAACAAGCTTTGTGTGTGTGCGTGCTGTCTCTGTAGGTGCCTCCGGATGCTTCGTTAAGTTTGAGGTAGTGTTAGCAGCGGTGGAGAGAAGTTTTCAACACGGGTAAAGTGTGCACCTTACAGTCAAGTTATTTTCCTTACGTTCAACAAATTCAAAGTAATGTTTGTATCTCCAACTGTCAAAAGTGGCTTTACGCAGCGGGAGAACTTCAGGCAAGTCGCATGCCGCAGCATGTTCTGCTCGTGTTGTTGACGCTGCCATTGTTATCCCATCCCCCCCACCGGGTGGCGACTAACCAATCGGTGATGGTGAAAGATACCTTGTGCCAAATCCCAACCAAACACTGTTCCATTATTGACGGCAAGGCATCTATTAGTACGAACATAGAGAAATCTGGTGCTGTTGGCAGCTTATACTATATTCATATTCATTATTCATCTCGGAGACACCTCTTAATATTTATGGCCGTCAGCGACAGTTATCATTAAAAGTACGTTTACCATTAAAAATATGTGAGATTCAGGCAGTAAGAGTTATCCTTCATAAAGATTTGGTCACTATGTCAGGTTACATTTGTAGTCATTCATTATTCCTTTGTTCTCACTTATACAAGAGTCTCTTCGGATCTATTGTGATACCCTTTTAGAGCACCACAGAGTGCATTCCTATTCCCACTTGTCGTAATGTTACGCAACAATAAGTTGCACCGTTGAATGTCTCAATAAGTGTGTGTAAGCATCTTACTGCTTGAATTAAGATACCATTCGAACAGCGAGCAAGCACAGTACACTTCTGTTCTTGAATGTTCTCAAACAGGAAAATAGAGAGATCCTTGGAGGTTGAAAGGAGAACTATTTTTTGAGTAAACATTAAGTCACATAGCCACCAGTGGGGAATGAAAGGGATGTTGAATGTTTGGGATGAGCAATGCTGTGACTCCAGTGGTCATGATGCTCATAGAGCAGCCATGAGTGTGTGCAGGCTGGGAGCAGCTCAGCTCAGTTAGGTGTCCTGTGAGGAGATGAGCCAATATTACGTTACCGATCTCACAAACTGTTGCTGCAACATACTGTGACCCTCAATCTTTCTGCCACAGGCTGCTGCTCACTGCTGATTGAAATTATAGCACCCGAGCAATTCTGCTTGTTTGGGGTGACGCTTTTTAAATATGTCCTGCTAACAGTGAAATAATTAGACACAGTCAGTGTTAGATCTCAAAGAGAGGCACAGATGGACAGCGATTACTCAGACCTTTCAGAGAGATGCCGCAGTGGGAGAATCTACAAATGTATGGTTAGTTTACATTACCTTAACCAATGCACTATGTATTAGACTGCAAATGTCTAGAAGAAGTGGATGTCTACAGTATAAGATGCATAGGTGATAAACGTGGAAATGTTTAATCTTAGCAGAATATTCAGACATGTTCCTGGCCGCTTTTCGTCAGAGCAGATGGAATCTTTAAAAGTTTGTTGAAGGAAAAGACAACAGATATCAAGTGAGTGGTTGTTATGGGGATAATTATTAAAGGGGCAGATGGCTTAGGGGGACATTGGAGGCAGCAGGTTATTTTTAGACTTACTGCAGCGCACCTCAACCTTTTAAAGCACATCCTCCGGCTCCATCAGAGCATTCATCAATGACCCTGCCTGGCTATCGGCTGCTGGCCGGGATGAGCTGTTAAACCCTCATGACCTGGTCATCTGGGCTGGACCACAACTCTTTGTTAATGCTCATCCGCGAAGAAGGGACACAGTAACTCAAGCACATTTAACAGGGTTACCTATCACTGTCTTTATATTTATCAATAGAACTGTTTTATTTTAAAATGTATGGCAAGTCTGGTTTCTGTTTTGAAGCTAAAGGCCACTTTTTTTAACAGTTGTTGATGTTGAAGGTTTGTTTTATATGAATTCAACATCTGTTGGACAGTATTCATGATAGCACATTGCAGCAATAATAAAAAAAACACTCACGCATTATTGTGCTTTGTATTCTAGAGTTGGCAGATCATCTCTGTCCACCCAGTGATTGAGTCACTGGTATGTTTTATTTATTAAGCCATTCTGGGCAAAATAACATCATATCTTTACCAATTTAATTTACAGTGTTCCTGTGATTAAGATCTCTGATCGCATGATATGCCTGCACGATATGAGAAAAAATCTTATTATTCAATATTGCGATGACGATATAACTTCGATAAATAAACAAATATTGAAGTTTGCATATTATCGTTAGTTTTGAATTGTTGGTGTAGATCTTCATGGTTGTATTGCAGGTGGTGATGGAGGTTGGTTGTGTTTCCTCTAGAAGTTGCAACAACTGCTCGGCATGTTTTACACAGTACCTGTGATTGTAACACAATCCAAAATAAGTCCATAGAGCAGAAGTTCTGTTTCGTTTCACCACAAGGTCTTCGTCCACCACATTTTCATCACTTTTCTCCCCCCCTCAGCCATCATAACCATGCCGATTAATTTTGTCTGGGCAGCTAACGGCTACCTGGGGCTTCGTCTGATTGGCCCTTGTATCCAGGGCTCCATGTGATAGGCTTAATGTTGGCATGCTCAAGGTGCATGCATGGCGCATGTAAACAAAATGATTTTTCTTGTTCACTGTGTGCCCAGCAGTCTTTTGCGATGTGTTTATCGCGATAACGATGAAAATTCAATTTATCGGGCAGCCCTATCACATGACATATATCTTGTCTCAGTCCATACAGACAGAAATGCCACTAGGTATCCATACCAAAAGAAAATCATTAGTAATGCTGTTGGCGCTACCTAGCAAGGCATCTCACTTTCTTTGGCAGCTTATTTATACAGTTCCTGATCGGTCCTTGGCTGCAATCAACATCCATAGCTGTGGCTGGAGGCCATCATGTTTCCATAGTTTCTCAGAAACAACAACAAATGTGGCATACATGTCTGCTTGGACTTCAGGATGAACTGATTAGACTTTTGTAATCAAAGGTCAAGGTCACTGCAAACTTAACACATTTTTGGCCAATACTTAACAATTCATGTGATAATTTCAACATTTTACACAAATGTTTAATAGGATGAAGTGATTCCATTTTATATTCAAAAGGTCGAAGGACAGGTTAATCAGGAAAAGCAACTTTTCTTCACTCTTCAATCTTTATTGCTACAACGTACCCTTGTAGTTGAGCAGGTTGTAGCAATGATCTCCTTATATCTGACATCAATTAATTATTTCTGTGAGATAGTTGGAGTAGTTACAAATTTTGCCATTTTAAGTACACAAATAATAGCACTTTGTGACAAAATTTGAGAGCTCGACCACAAAGATTCCGCGAGTTACAGGTACTGAGACAAAAAGTGTCTGGTCTCCCCTACTTAGAGAGCCTGCCCTAAAATATACCATACTGCTGAAGTAATCAGTTTTACAGCAGCAAAGTAACACCCCCCTTGTTTGATAAGCTTTTCCACCATGCAACCCAGAAATGTCATTTTTCATGAGGTGTGATGAACATGACATCTATATTTGTTCAGCTGCGATTTGTCAGCGTTCCCCTCTTGTTGCACAATATTGTGAGTGAATCTTAATGAGATGAATCGACAACCGGTGTGAGAGCGGTGTAATCCTGTAAACACTGGCAAACCTCTGAGTGTCGGCCGTCATCTTTATCTTCAGCGTGGGTGACAGCGCTATGACGAGAGGCGGAGAGGCTTGTTTTATCTCTGAGTCGTAGTTTGATCTGTGGCGTTCATACTCGTACAGGAGGGTAGGTTTCCTCTCTCTCTCTCTCTCTCTCTCTCTCGCGGTCTCTGTGATTCTCTCCTGGTTGCTGTGGCGACGCCTGCCGCAGCGCTTTGCCTCTGCAGACTCTGCAGCTGCGTGCTTGCTAATGTGGAAGCCAAACACAGCTACACGTGTTACGTCACATGTTGCAAGTGCTGTGCCTGCACATTAGAACAGGCAGGTATTTAATAAACAGATCAATTCCTCTTATTTCTCACAGTTTATTAATGAACCCGTCACAACACAACTAATCGATCCATTAAAAAATGAGCCGACTAGAGTCCCAAGTCAGCTCTGAACGAGCAGCGTCTTTACACACACTCAGCCTGTGGTGTACCTGTTGCTCGTGCAGCACTTGTTGGAGCAGCATTCTGTCGCAGTGATAATTCTCTCTCCAACTCCTCATCCTCCCGCATGATGACAGATACCTATTCTGTTTTTTTTGGTCTGTTTTATTAGCCCAATTCTCATAAATGGCCAAACTGCTCCTCTCCAGCTCTCCCTCCTTTGCCTCCACTCTCAAGCTAATGTCATCTTCAGGTGGTGAAGAAACTCCACACTTTATTCTTGTCTTTGGCTGCAGCCAGGATGTTAACTATGACATTTCTTTCATTTCTTTTTCAAAGCCTTGATTTTGATTGCAATTTGCATAATTGTCCTGAGAAGCTACAACAAATGAAAGTTTAATAATGACAACCAAGAGCAGCAACTTTACTCAGATGTAGTTAATTAATGTTAATTTTGTGTCAGAAAAAAAAAACATGTCGGTTTTTGAAGTTTGGAAATAAGTGGGCTTTGTGCTTCTGCTATTCATTAAAGACAAACAAAGAGTCCCTTACTACTTCAACAAATCATGCGTCAATACTCTGCCTTGCCATCTCAGATGTGTGGGCGTGGGGGGCGAGGCAAGCCGATGGCAGCAGAGCCAAGCGGCTCCTGCATTGGAATAGAGGTGATTATGTGACGTGATTCACAGCAAAAAAACTTAACTCACCATGTCTCAGTCTCCCTCCACTATAGTGTTGTTGTAGTTACTGTCTCTGTAAACGTATATTGACAAAAATCCAAGCAACAGTCAGAGTTTAGTTAACTTTTCCCACAGAAAACCGCATCAGTCACTGAGAGTGAGTCATACAGGGTCCTCTGTTTACTGATGGTGATTACATAATTATATAACTTTGTCATTTTCCAGGATGCGTGTCGGTCCGGATCTCACTCACAACACATTATCTAAATCTATATGATTATAAACTGTCAGCCGATACATGTTCAGATTAACAGGTAGAAACACGTTAATTAAAAAAAGACATTTTCAACGTCATGATGTGCACCGTCACGCCTCTTTTGCTTGGTTCAGTGTGAACAAACAAAGGCAACATAAAGGCGAGCCTTAGTCATGGCGATAATGCAGAGTCTCTAATCGATAAGGGCTTCTCTTTAAAGCTAATGTTAGTTTAGGCTGCTACAGTGCATGTCAGCCATAACACCAATACGAGCTATACTGGTCTTTTCCATATAGGAAACTGTATATAACACGTCCATACAAACGTGTGGAAGATTTGTTTATGTTGATTGATGCTGCTGGTCTATGTATTTCTTTTTGAAGGACTCAAGTTGTATTTTCTCTGACCATCCAAAGGATGTGACTCTCTGCAGGGTCTCCAGTGTCCTGTCTCTGTGCCTCTCTCCGCTCTGCTAACAGAGAGCAACAGTAGTTAACATATGTTTACAAATGGAGTTGAATGGCTTCCTGCACAACACAGTTGTTCCACAGAGCCCCTTTGATTAACTGATTAGTCTAAGAAAACATAAACCTGGTAGGGCCTCATGAATAAAAGAAATATTTCATCTGATAGCATGTAGAAACAAAATACATTTCTCATTTGTTGGTTTAATTGATTTCATTTTCAGTCACAATTGTGGTCCAAGCAATCGCAGCCAGAGCCTGAGGGATGTAACCTTTGCTCACTCAGCCCTGGGGACACTACAATCCTCAATATACCTACGTAAAGGAGAACTTTGGTCGTTTTTAAGTCATATCCCTGTTGATCGAGGTTACCGAGTGCTGTCAGTAGGAAAGATAACGTGAATTTTTTGCACGATATTGACTAGTTATCAGGGCGGCAGCTAAAGCGAACCTATGGGCAGACATCCTTAAGTTTCACTTTCGGTTATGTCTGCCCCCATAGGTTCGCTTTAGCTGCCGTTCTGATACTCAGTAAATATTGTGCCAAATGTTCTCGTTATTTTTCCTAATGACAGCACTCGGTAACCTCGATAGGGCTGCAGCTATCGATTCTTTTTGTAAACGATTAATCTGGCACTTTATCGGTCGATTAATCGATTAATCAGATACAATTTTTTTTTTGCATTTTTAAACAACCAAAACAAATAATGCATAACGAAAATGATTTGGCTGTAAAATGATCAAGCATTTCTCAAAAAAACAGAGGTATTCATAATAAAACAATATATGTATATATGTAAAAACAAAAAAAAAAAAAAAAAAAAAAAAAAAAACATGTAGAAAGTGTTCTCTGCTGTGCCCTGTGTTTTGGTGCTTAATGGGGGCGGAGCTGTCAATCACCCACGACAGGTTAGACTTAGCGACATTTTGGGAATCCATTGGTCAATTTGGATGATTGACACCTCTATCGAACCGTCAGAGCCAATAGAATCGAGGTGCAGTCCCCAAATCCATGATAACCACACTAATCCACCAATCACAAGGAGGCAAATACACTGTGTGCGAAGACTAGGGTCCTACCTACTCCACATTATACCTGTCCTCCTGGAACCGAAACTTATCCTGAACTGTCAGGAATCATTTCAAAGTGACACAGACACATTGAATTAGCCGGTGGAGGCGGTGCAATGCACTCAAACAGAGTTTATAATCACAAAACAGCCAATGTAGCATGTAATTCATGATCATGTCTGTATAAAGTGATGTTTATTTTTGCTCTTCTTCGACGGCTGTTTCAGTGAGTTTTGGGCGCAGAGTGATGAGACGTATACAGTTGAAATTTGTAGAGTCCCAGCTTTTATATGACATGCTGTATGTAGCGTTAGCCTGAAGTAGCGTAATCGCTAACGCCGATTTTTCCGACATGCGCCATTAGCATGTTTTTTCTACGTGCTCCTTTAGTTGCTTGGTGTCGGAATTGAGTTTCAATTAGGTGAAAATGATTATCATGAGCGTTTAGCCGAGCTTCTTCCCGTTAAGTGGGTGTGCTGCATTAATATGTTGCTACATGGTTAGCATGCTCTTATAGGGTGTATAATGCAACATGCGCAGCTCGGGTTGAAGAGGTTAAAAACATCAAAGCTAAACATCATATCTAGTCAAACCGCATCACGACATCGCTACAAATACAGTATGTTATTAAAATCAGTGGAACAATCAGATCCCTGCGTATATAGTGCGCATCATAGGAATTTAACGAGGCTTCGAGGCAGAGTTTTTGCCTCGAGGAATTTTTATAATTGAGTTAATCGAGTAACTCGATGAATCGTTTCAGCCCTAAACCTCGATCAACAGGGATATGGGTTAAAAACGGCCGAAGTTCTCGTATAACAGAAGCACTGTGGAGGCAAACTAGAGAGCATCGGTGCAGCATGACTACAGCACTCAGCTCTGCACGACAGGAAACGCACAGGTGATCCTTTTAGCAGCAGCGTTTTGTCATGCCCTTTCGTGTCCTCTGTGAAGATACACAGATGTTTGCTGAGAGCCTCAGAGAAACCTCGCTCTCTTCATTCTTAGTTGGTTTACTTGTTTTGAAGGTTACATAATGAATGAGTTGTCCACCCCATCTCATCTCATCAGTGCTAATTTACCACAATTGTAATTTTTTTTTTTTTCCAGAATAACAAGAATTGTGATATACAATTACGTGTCTTTGAACACAGTTGTAGCTGTTGTCATTGCAGCGGGCCACCAGTTCTTCCCACTGCTTTTTCTTGGTTATCCGAATGAGTTGATTGTCTGAGTGCTGATACACAATCCAGGATAGCTAAGTGGAGAAACTCTGTAGCAAATGTTGAGGCTGTGGGTGTGTGTGACTGAGGCTTGTGTGTGTGGGAGTTCATCGGCTCATTACAGACTAACCATTCTCTTTTGTTTGCTTTTAATGTGAAAGAATGTATTTCCAGTTTTAGAACCAATGTAGGCTACCTATAATTTGCACATCTCCTAGCAACAAGACTTTGAACAAACTAAATATAACTACATGCTAAGGTGTCACTATATGCTCAGCGCTACTGGCTAAAAGAGGATTGTGTTATATATGTGTGCATGTATATGAGGGTTTGTGTGTCTAAATGCACCATCACCAGAGGTCTTCCAGGAAAAGCAAAATGAACAAGTTTCCAAATGCAGTTCAGTGCAGGAGAGGCAATTGAAAGGATCTTCAAACAACAGTAGAAAATGGCAAAATGGTCAAACAAAATGGTCATATTATGACCTGAAGTTTATTGTCTTATAGAGCTGACTAATAACAATACTGTCCAAACACAATATTTATACATGTTGCCAACAAGGTTATTACACTGTAAAGCCTCATTCACATCTTGCATTAACAAGTGATCTGTATCTGGATACGTGGAAACATACATTGATTCAATTGTAAACGTGTGCAGTATGCAGTCACGTCAAGCACACCTGGGGGTGGAGATGGTCTAGTATGGATTGTAATTGGATCTCACCTGGGTGTTAAGACAGGCAGTTTGGTCACATTACTAAAAAAAGTAAAGGAATTGGCCCAACAAGTTCCTGTGATCTCAAGTAAGCCCAGCTAAGGAAAGGAAAATTAAGAAGAGCCCATCCAGCAACATTGCTAACAATGACACACATCGTCTCAGTTTGTTCTTATACAAAAGGTTTTGTCTCTTTCCATTTGAATTCTTCACTGCCTCATATAAGTGTTTTTAACTTTTTTACATCCATATTATAATACATCATTTGGCAGATATTGGCCGTTCACAGATATATTGGTATTGGCATAAACGTTAGCCGATATGCAACAGTATGAAAACCTTCTCTCTCTCTTTTATTTTGGAGATTATAATGCAGAAAAAGATTGTTGGGATAGTTTATAACAATTCAATTCATTAAAGCTGTTTCAGTTTATTGTTAAACTGTAAAATGTTCTGGAATCATTGCAAAAAATGTGTGTATAGAGGTCAATATAGCAGTATTGGAATGTTTACCCCGTAATATCGTTACTGGCATCAGCTCAAAAAGGCAATTATCGGTCTGGTTCTAATCCAGATCGTTTCAAAGTTAGAGTTTATCTCAATCAACCAGTGAACAAGTTGAGTAGATCGTCAACCACAGAAAACAAACACCACCACTCAATCGATAATATCTGAGGTTCTGGAGATACGAACTATAGAAACAAATGGAAAAAAATGGATCCACATACTGCAATAAGTCTTGTGTGGATGGTTTTTCATTAAACAAATGGCACCAAAATATTGAAAATGCAAAAAGGATGATCTGTACTCTACTTGAACTGTGTAGTTGCACTATTTGACAAAATGAAGGTGAAATGGCAGTGCTTCCCTCAGTGATAAATGATACATTGGCACCCTGTAATGTGAGATTTTATATTCAGTTTACAGGGTTTGTAATGAAATTAAAATGAATCACCACAAGGACTAATCTTTTTAAATGAAAAATGTTGGGGTTTTTTTGGGGTTTTTTTTAGATTTGCCTTGTTGCTCTCTGTTACTGCAATCACGTGTGACCTGAAAATTAATGACTGGGAATATACTGCAGTATTTGATATCTACTTGGATATTGTACAGTGTTCTGTTACAATACTGTGATTATATACCGTAGCTCATGTATAATGCTTGGTATCACTTTTACACTGTTTTATGGTGATATTAGAATAGTACCTGAGTTAAAGATATAATAAGTAATAATTCAGCAAATGTCTCAAATGACTTCAATCAAAATGTCACAGTAAAAACGATGTTTTCCCCATAAATGACTTCTATAATGAATAATGTACATGATGTAATCAGAGGAGAATAACATTTACTGAGTATTAAAGAACCTTTTAAGAAAAGGCCATTATTTATTTTTAGCTTTTTATATATTTTCATAACCAAACTCTTGAGGATAAAGACCTCCTCTGGGACACTCAGTGCGTGCTGCTGGTTGTCTGTGTTGACTGAAGTGTGCTTCTAATACAGACGTGGAGCTGAATGTCAACCTCCTGTAGCTGCAGCCTCCCTGGGGCTCTCCCAATGACTGTGACAGCACGGCCTCAGCCAGCCACACCCACAATCTCCCCTCTCTCCCTCCTGCTGGATTGTCTGTCTATCTTCCTACCCCCACCCGTTGACCCCCACCCTTTGCTGTACACCACAGATCAGCACACCAGCGTCTCCGAGCACAGCTCGCCTCTTTCATCAGGCTGTCACACAGCTGCCCTGACTCACAGTGTTTATCACAGCCGCTGGTGTGACACTCGAAAGCGTATGACAACCAGTTTGTGCGTGAGTGTTCGTGTATGTACGCTGCCATTTTTTTCTCGTAGGACTCATTACCCGGGTGATCTGTTCAAGCGCTCTTGAATCCCCCATCTTCGAAGTCAGTCTTCTCCTCAGCCCGGCAGGAGCGAGCCAGAGCTCAGTTCACTGCGCTCGTTGTTCAAAAACAAATCATCGTGTCTCCCTCTGTACCTTAGCAAAATAGGGGCCACATCAGCAGTGACTGGCCCCACATTAGCCAAATTGAACTGAACTCACTCAGTGCCTCTTGTTTGGTTGTGACAGGAGGGGAGGAGCTGTGAGAGGAAAGAAATTTATTTTAGGGTGGTTTAGGGTGTGTGTGTGTGTGTGTGTGTATGTGTGTACTGGTATATGTATCTAACAATGGCCCTCTGGATCGTATCAATCACACTACCAGGGGACTTGAAAGTCAACAGGGGACATTTTTCAGGTCCCTTCTCGCACGTGCCTTGAATCATGCCAGAATCATGCCTTAAAGGAGAAATTCGGTCGATTTAAACATGCAGCTTCATTGCTGAAGCTACCCTTGACTTGTCAGTACCAAAGACGCGAACACATTTGGTCCAGCCATTACAGAGCTCCGTGAAGGAGATTTAGCGTTTACAGCTAACAGCATGGGGTCAGAACTTTACACTGTGTTTTAAGCGTCTTAACATGCTCCACATCTCACACCAAAAGTTATGCAACATTACCAGACACCTTACAACACAGCACTGTAGCTATATGACTCAAAATGAATAAAAGAGTAGTTAAAACAGTGTGTTTGTGCAAGCAGCCACATACCTGTTTGTTGACATCGGCGTCTTCCGGTAGCTAGACCAAACTACTCAATCCGTCGAGCGTGCGCTTACTCCCTCACTGGCAGAGACGGAAACATATTCCAGCATTTTCGTGTTTCTGTTCATAATGTACATGTCCATGTTACAGCCTGTCATGAGAAATGAGCCTTACAAAAGCCTGTTAAGCCTGTTGAGCGCACGCTCGACGGATTGACTAGTTTGGTCTAGCTACCGGAACACACAGATGGCAACAAACCGATATGTAGCTCCTTGCACAAACACACTGTTTTAACTACTTTTTTATTCATTTTGAGTCATACACGCTACAGTGCTGTGTTGTTAGGTGTCTGCTGATGTTGCATAACTTTTGGTGTGAGATGTGGAGCATGTTAAGACGCTTAAAACCCAGTGTAAAGTTCTGACCCCATGCTGTTAGCTGTCAATGCTAAATCTCCGTTCACGGAGCTCTGTAATGGTTGGACCAAATGTGTTCGCGTCTTCGGTACTGGCAAGTCAAGGGTAGCTTGAGCAATGAAGCTGCATGTTTAAATCGACCGAAGTTCTCTTTTAAGCCTGCTGGTAAAATTTTTTTCGTATTTTCCAAGAGGGGACCTGCAGGTGTCTGTATCATCACACCTCTTTTGGATCTGCAGCGCTGACTTTCTGTGTGAATTATACACTGGTTCATCTTTACACTGGAGCTGCTTGGTTCTGTGTGAACAAACAATTGCAGAGAATTGGCAAACCACCACTGCGGCAATAATGCGGCGACTCTGTGTTATAAGGCCTAGTGCTTAAACATGAAAACAACAATCTCACAACTGATCATCTTTATTTCAACTTTATCCAGGTTGTTCCTTTTTATATTTTTGAATAAACATTTTATTTTGCCGCCTTTGCTGTACTCCTTCACTTTCATAAAGACTGAAGCTTTAACCTGGGAAATCGACTACTACAATGAACTTAATGCATTGTTATAAAAGAAAACAATATTTGAAGAGACAATTCAGTTGAGTTTTTTTTCACAAGTGTTATTAATGCTCCTGTTTTCTTCTATTCATCCATGTTGCAGTGTGAGTGTTGCTCCATGCTTTCCAAGAGGGAACTTGTGCTGTAAAATACTAGCTAACAGGGGACTCCTGGGGATGTTTCAGTAGCCCCATCCTCACGGCCCTTTGAGTGTGGGGATCCTGCTCCAATTCTCCACATGCTCCTCTTTGTGAAAGTCTCAGATGGAGTGAGGGGTGAAATTCCGCTGTGCTCTTTTGGATCCGAATGTGAAAAAGGCTAGTGCTTAAACATGAAAACAAAGATCTCACTACTACTCATCTTTATTTAACTTAATCCAGGTTGTTCCTTTTTAAAAAATTTAAACTAACATTGTTTTTTTTCCGCCTTCCCTGTACTCCTTCACATTAATAGAGACTGAAGCTTTAACCTGGGAAATCCACTAAAGTTGAGCTTAATGTATTGTTATAAAAGAAAACAATATTTGAAGATACAATTCAGTTGAGTTTGATATACTCCATGTTAGAGTGTGAATGTCACTCCATGCTATCCAAGAGGGAACTTGTGCCGTAAAATACTTACAACAGGGGTAACAGGGGACTCTTGGGGATGTTTATAATAGATCCATTCTTAGCAGTTAATTAAAAATTAAAGGAAACTATATTCCTTTTACTCTTGACTTTATCCTGATTGATTTTATCCTTTATTGGAAGAACTTGTTACTTCCTTTCACTCTGCTTGGCTCCTCATTTTAATACAGAGAAGATCTGGTAAATGGCTAAGCCATCCACTAGAGCTAATCCTTAATATTTTGATATTAAAACAGAATGACAAAGCAGGTTTAAAGAATATAAATGGCATTATTTAGTAGATGAATATGCATTCCCCTTAAAATTTGTGTCGTGGTGTAATTGATCACTAAAATGTAACTCTAAGTAAGTTAATTTGCTTATACTAATATTTGTGTATGCAGCCAAATTACTTCTAATTTACAGGTAAAACATATTCTTTATTTTCCAGAGAAATGTTTAAATATTGATGACATCAAAGTTAATTATCAACTTCAGAAAGAGACAATGAAAATCTCTTTAGTAAACAAACTATCATTAGGTGAAAGAATGGGTGCAGACAGCTCCAATGCAGGATATGGAAGTCCCCTCTTTGATAGGTAGACGTCGCTGAAGGATCCAAGTCCCCTCTTTGTTTTTTCTTTGAAAAAATTAAGAGAACACATTTGAAGTAATATTATGGTAAAAGACCTTAAAAGAAGCTATACTATTCTATTTTTGTTTCTTCACAATGACCAGAAACAGGAGTCCCCTCTTACATAGTTGAGCCTGACAGTGCCCTGTTGGCCCTGTTCACGTGTGTGTGTGTGTGTGTGTGTGTGTGTGTGTGTGTGTGTGTGTGTGTGTGTGTGTGCGTGTGTGCATGTGTGTGTGCATGTGTATGGCACTTTGCGATTGTTCCAACAATCTCATTCGTCCAGTCTTGACAGAAATTAGTCATGCATGAGATTAACAGGAGGGAATTGGGTTTAATACCAAGAGCTCCAGCACTCTCCTCTGATGTCAATAAAATGTATTTTAGGACAAACAAAGCCAATTGATCCTCCATGAGAAGCTTTATGACAGGCCATTAATGCTTGGGCCGAGTTTTGATGAATACAAATGAAGACTAGATTGGATGGGAATCCCATGAATGACCGTGCACTACATTTAACTTTTGGTTTGAAGTGTCTTATTCATGTTGAAACAATTTCTTCAGAATTTCATTTTTGTACAAAGTGCAAGACAAAAGAAGCACCCCCCTTCAGTGCCGCTAATCCCCTCTTTCTTTCCTTCTGTCTTTGTCTGTCTCCAGATGTGTTGGTGAATGGGAAGCCATGTGACTGTGATGTCATTGCCGACTGTAAAGTGGGCGACGCTGTGAGCCTGGAGGTAAAACTGACAAATCTGAGCAAGAACTCAGTGGGCCCCCTGGCTCTGACTGTGATGCCCTATCAGGACTTCCAGAACGGAGTCCAGAACTATGATTTGGAGGAGGCCGTCACCTTCATCGGCTCCAACACCTTCTACATTGACACGGTCAGTATGGGCTGGAGTATTTACCATCAAACGGGAAGACATATTCTGTACATTTAGCACAATTATGTCACATTATGTAACCAGAATGTTTCAGGTTGTTGCAGAATATGCCCAAAGTTATTTTCAGGAAAAAGAACAATTATTTGAAAGCATGGAGCTTACAGTACAGACACACACAATGCACTGATGATAAAGTAAATGAGCTGAATGATTAGTTTTAACACAGTTACACTACTTTTTCCTAGGTAACATTCTTTATTAATGTTTCAACTTTGGAATTAGTAAAATGAAATGTAAGTCAACACATTACAATGAGTGCAGGCAAAATTGACAAAGCAAACCTAACAGATTCCAGGGTTTCCTGCAGGAAAAAACTTTGGCCAGGGGGGAGGTGAGTGGGGGGGGTTCAACCCAAGAACGGTTGCCAAGAACCGTTCTCGGCAAAAAAAAAAAAAGGATAAATTAATTAATGAGATTGTTATATTATTATTTTTGCCCTCAAAATGAAAGAGAAGTTGCTTAATCAATTATCATTTTTGGCTCTCAAAATATGAGAGAAGTTGCTAAACAACGAACCCACAAACATGATGATGGAAAACAGGAACTGCTTATTTTTGGGGTCATGGCCTAATAAGTTTGAGAACCCTTGGCACACAAAGCAAACAGAAAATTCAGAAAGCAGGAGCAGAAACAGAAACAGGTATGTGACGCTGTTACTGTGATGATAAATGACACTTAAATATTGAATCTGTGTCTATAATAACTACACCCTGACATGTAAATGTGACATCTGTCTTGGTTCATTTAATTTAACTTAAAATTTGGACAACTGACTGCATAATATATGAATCAGAAACAGAAATGCTTTACAGCAGCTCCCATTCAAAGTCAAGAATATGCAGAAAAATAGTAGTCGTAATAAAAAATGATAATAATAATAGTAATAATGAAAAACTATATACATGCTGCATATTTATAATAGAAGTCTCCTGCAACTGTACTTTTTTTTTTTTTTTTTTACCATTAAATGTTATTTTATACATTATCATATTTTATAATATTCTGTCATGGACTATGTCACTTCACTGCTAACAGAAAAGAAAGCAGGCTCACTGCCAGTTGCAGCTTCTTATCTTGGTCTGCTGTCTTTGTTAATTTTTTGTCATGATTGTTATTAGTACTTAGATTATCAAAAATCACAGTTACATGTCAGGATGTGGTTATTATAGACAGATTAAATATTTAACTGTCATGTGTCATCACAGTAACAGCGTTACATACATTAGCAGCTGTAAACACATAAACACATAATAAAACACATCATGTGGTCCATCATGTGGTTCGCCTTTTTTACATATCGCGCTTGCTTTCTGTCAGTCATCACACTGATGATCGCCATGACTCAAGTGCAGCAAACTTTCTGTCTTAAAATATGCAGAGGAAAACTCGGTAGAAGCAGCCGCTAGATGTTTCTCTGTCAACCTCAAGAGAGCGAAAAAATAAAACTGAGCTTCAGCGTCTGTCTGAGGAGGACAGCAACAGGACCAGGCTGCCTGGTGGAGGGAGGAAGAGGGCTGGCGAGGAGCTTCAGATAAACATGCGGGGATGAGTTATCAGCAAACGAGCACGCCACGTGTCCTGCAAAATGATCAGGTCCATGGAGAAACAAATGTCCGCCACCGTGAGTGACAGCAGAGATGAGGAGTTTGCAGCGAGTGCTGGTCGGCTGAATCGTTTCCTCCGCCGCAACAACTTCACTCGCAGAGGACTACTGTTGCCCAGAAGGATGCCAGAGAATTCACAGAGAAGCTGGAGAAGTTTGTGACATTTTCATCCCGGATTTTTGTGAGGAGGGAATTAAACGCCTGTCCCAAATAAACACCTGGTCTGCTAAAACCTATTGGTGGTTAATGGCGGTCCTACGCCCCCCCACCGCCAAAAAAAAAAAAAAAAAAAAGCGGATTTGCATGATTCACAAGGGCATTTTCATGTTGAAAAATCCGGAAAAATCACATGCCTGATCTATGTGCGCTGGTAGATTAGTTCTTAAGCGCTGCTGTGTCGCTTGCATGCATTGCATCAATTTTTTTTTTGCCCGACATTCTAGCCCGGCCGCTACAGATTTCAGGCCGGGCGGGGTGCCTGGCCAAATAAGGTCTGCAGGAAACCCTGGATTCAGGCATGAGTCAATCACAAGAGGGGAACAAGGAAGGCCAAAGTACTTACTGATAAAGAGGAAAAACAGCAGACAATGTGTAAATCAACCAAAATGTGACACAAGTACAGGATAAACAAAGTAAGACATTTTTCCTCAAGACAGTAGAAATATTTGATTCCTTTATTTTTCTCTTTATGAAGATTAAAGAGTTAGACCAGATGTTGCAAAACTTGCCTTCTTAATTATAAATTCTTGCAATTGATGATTGGCAATGTCCATCATTAACTTTAACCATCATCGAAACCGGTCTTTGTCGGACTCTTCCAGTGGACAAGTATCATAGTTAGTCCCATTAAAATAATTTCCCCCTGGGATTATTAAAGTATTTCTGATTCTGATTTGTTAGCCAGAATACATGCTTTGGTGGGAAAAGTCTCAAAAAGTAAGAAAACAACCTTTCTGATTACAGCTGATGGGCAGTTTTGAGCTAGTTCCAAGCTTGGTACCTGTTCCAGCTAATTGTCTTTATCACAGGTTATTGAACACATCTACATGTAGGCTGTAATAAGAGGCAGCAGTAGAACCACTAACCATGTAAAAGTACCTACACTCAGTAAATGGTAAATTATAGTGGAGTAGTTATAAGGACATTTGTAAATGGGTATTAGTAAACAGCATTTGTCAACAACTATGACTTCTTCTATGAAGACACATTTTCATGCCTCCCTACCTGCTATAGATGTGGTCGGTGGCATTATGTTTTATTGTTGTCTGTGCGTCCCTCTCATTCTGGTGAACCTGATATCTCAAGAAGGCTTTGAGGGAAGTGCTTCAGATTTGGCACACATGTCAACTTGGACTCGAGGATAAGCTGATGGTCAAATGTCAGTGGTCACTGTCACCTCAGAAAACATATTTCTGGCCATTAACAATTCAACAATACAAATCATTTTTATGACAACATTTTACAAAATGTCAATTTGGAAAAATTGATGCAGTGATAAAATTTAACTTAAAAAGGTCGAAGGTCAGCTTCACATGACATGTTTATCCTTCATTGACATCACAATGCTCCGCAAAAAATGTGTATGGCCCCTTTTTCAACAACATAGCTCAGAAACAGCAACTTGACTGGTGTGTGGAGGCAAACAGCCATGAAGCAATAATTCAGTTCATTATTTCTATGTGTTAATATAGTTGTAAGTTGTACATTAATAAACATTTCTGCTGAGCTTTTGCTTGCAACAGTGATCGGAGTTATATGGCTTTGCCTATGGCCATAGTGGTTGAAACAGGGCATTAACAGTACATGTACATTCAAGACTTTGAAACACCATGTTCTAAAAGCATGAATTAGCTGTTCTTCCTTCCTAGTAGAGTGGTTCCCATATGATGCTTAACTTGTTAAGATTTAAAATTAGTAGTCATTACATAATCATGGCTGCTTTTTCTTTATTAACATTGTTTCATTTCAGTAGATCATAACATACACATTATGTACCTTGGGGAACAGTGGAGGCAGACATGCTGTTTGCTGGATTACATAACTGCAGCATGTTAACAGTCTTGGTAAAGTGTGATTCACATAAAAATCTAGAGTGTCCTCTGCTAAATAATCTAAAACGACAAAAACACAGGTGTGGTCCTTCACAGGTCATGACTGAAATCTTTGTATTAAAAAGAGCCGGATCAGAGGAGAGGCTTTGTCCGTAACAATTCTCCCTCCTGAATGAACATGCTGAAGGCGATGAAAATCGACTTGGTAGATGCCAGAACAAAGAGTTTATAGTCTGAAAAGCAGATGAAAGAATTCTCTATGTTCCTGAATGTGCAAAACATCTTCAATTTGGGAATTTTTCTCAACTGGCAGGGGGAAAAGCTGCACTCGCTCATATCTTTCCATCAAAGCCACCATCAGCTTCAAACTTCACTCCTGCTGGCTTCACTGTGGCTGACAGTGTGCCAGCTTCATTAAGGGCTGCTAATGAGTCCTCCTGCGGTCTGTCTTTGCTTTCACCAGGTTAAACCCAAAGAGAGCTCTGTCTGTGTGGGTGCCCTGCTCTTCCTCTACACCGGAGACTTCTACCTTAAGATCAAGTTCCAGGATGACAGCACTGGACGAGAGCTTCCTTTAGCCTGGTTCACTCTGCCCAGCGTCCACATCCGGTCCCTGGACACTCCGCTGCAGGCCGGGGCATGAGGAGCCTCTGGCTTCGTCATTTTTAGTTCTGAATGAAGGATAGATAGTTCTGATGTGGATGTTCTATGTAAATACACACATGTAAATATGATATTGTAAAAGGTTACAGCATGTGTGTGGGTGTGTGTGTGGGGATTTGAATTCTTATTTTCAAAACACTTGAGTGCTGTTACATGTCTCAGTCCGCAGATGTGTTCAGACAGAACTCAAAGCGAATCTTTAAATCTGGATTAAAAAAAGAGCTTGTCCTCAGGTCTTTTTCACACACATACAGAGAGGAGAGGAACAAAAAGAGAAACTGGACTGACTGACAGAACCTACTTGAGTTTGATATCAGTCAAAGCAGAGCACAAACACACTCCTGCATACACTCAGTGCATGTGTAGAGATATAGCTAATGATACAGCTATCATCTGTGCATTTGGCTGTGTGGGGTGATTAAAACCTGCCCAGTGGACAAATGTGCGCGTGTGTGTGTGTGTGTGTGTGTGTGTGTGTGTGTGTGTGTGTGTGTGTGTGTGTGTGTGTGTGTGTGTGGCTGTTAGCTTCTTTCTGAACACATTTTAAAGGCTTGGACCTAAATTGGTTAACTTCAGTGGACTCACTTGTTGAGGCAAATAAGATTCAAGTTATGTTTTAGTGTTGAGTTTATATTTGACACATGACCAACAGGAAACCACATTGACAATACTGATCTCCTTCGCTCCTCAGAAGACGCAGTGCATTTCAGCTGCGAGACAATAATTGATGCTACAGCTGCATTTCTTGAATATTTGCTGGTTCTGTTAGCCAGCCTGCTACGAATAATTCCAAAAGAGTTAGGACACTCCTGTTCTTCTTACTTTGCATGTCATAGGCATCAAATTCAAAGTGAGTGTATATTTACAAGAGGCAACAAAGTGAATCAGCTTGAAGATTAAATATATCGTTATTAATACTGTATTCAACTCCATATAAATTGAAAAAGGATTTGCAAAACATTAAATTGTGATTTTTCTTACGTTTCACTGCTGATGCAGTATGTAAGAATTTCTCACTTGTCAAAGGTCACTCAGTATCAATATGCGGTTACTCTGTTGATATACAAACTACCTGCCGCTGTGCAGCTAGCAGTCAACACTGGGGGCTCGGAGTGGTATTATGAGACAGGATGTTGCTGGTTAGCATGCTAACTTCAGTTGATATCCCTGCAACACAACAAGTAGACATCTTTGGTGTTAATCTTATTACCTCCCATTCTATCAATCATTTCAATTCAATTTGGACCTAAATTCCTACATATTGCACCTTTAACATGTGTTTTTGGCTGGCTAGCTGTAGCCTTTCACCAGCTAGCTAGACTGATCTTAAAGAATTGTTGCCATGCCATGAAATTCAATAGATTTTTATGTAACCAAGCTTTCAGCACCAACTTTTCCGCAAGAATATGTAAATGTCCACTTTCTGGTGTGACCATGCACTCATATTATAGTCACAGTTTTTGTTTTTGTTTTTTTCAATCACAGTGCCATTAATTCAGTGGATTCTCTAACAGTTCTTCTCTTTAAAAGTCAGAGGAAGTAGTGTAAAGGGACAGAAGACCTCAGAGTCGTCACTGAAGATGAGCTGCACACCAACCCTGAATATGATCTGCCAGAATGAGAAGCCAGTTGTGTACAATTAAATGTATTTATTTCTACTGCTGTATCGCAGTTTCTCTTACCTCTGTGCCACAACACTGAAACACCTGATGAACGAAACTGTGTTAGATTAGTCGGTCATCATGTGTGACCTATAATTGTTGTAAATAAATGTTAAAAGAACTCAACATTTGTTCATGTTCTCATTATTCAAACTCTGCTTCCGTTTGCCGCGGTCATTATATCTCTGCGGCCTCCTATCTTTTTCTACCTCCTGAGGTGACCTTTATTGCCTCAACATTTTCAGAAACTCCAGTCTGACATTCACAAACACCAGAATCCATAAACAGTGGTTACCGAGGAAAACACTGCTTACAGATAATCATTTTTAACATTTTTTTATACAGGGGAGGGTGACTAAGCAACATGATACCTAGCAAACTATGTATGATACTAACAGTGTGCATGACACCTCTCCCACTACTTCCTGATGCAGAGTTAACCAGTTTATCCACAGCACTTCTGGTGTGCCGTCAGGAAAACTACTCACCATTCTCCATCTGGGAACCTGAATCAGCCATCTTGGGGTAACAAACTCACTCTCCGAGCCTTTAGGTTACCACTGGTCCAAACAGCAGTTTTTATGGGATACGTGTTGAACGTTCACTGCAGGCCCTCCTCCCGTCCCCCCCACTGGTGGATCGAATGTGAACTGGGTGATAAGGAGATGCTGAGTGAAGACTAGCCTCGTCCAAGGGCTACACATGTCTTGGGGGACATTGGGAGGCCTGAGGGTTTTATGTGTCTTTGAAAAAAGGTCTATCAGTGAATTAAAAAACACAGTCAGCATGTGGTGGCCCAGCGCCTGTGAAGACAGCTCACGTCCCACCTCATGACCGGCCATTACTGGATGTCACTCTGTATATGACTCGAGGGGCCTGGTGTGGAATGAGAGGATCAGAGAGTGCTTTCTTTTTTACCCACACTGCCTGACCAATAACCTTCCACCAGGAACAAGCACCTATTTATTGAAAATAACAGCTCAGACATTGTGGTGGAGAGCAAGCTGTTATTGTAGAGTACATCTTTCTCCGTTCTCTTGGGAAAATGTCCCAAATTTCTGACGCGGGTGGCGTCTACGATCCTGGTGAAAGCACGAGAAGTGACGAGCGTTCTTTTTTCCGACTCGTGGCGTTTCCCCCGCATGAAGGTCACATTTGAAGTTCGGCGACAAAGCGGCTTTCCCATTCTGAGCAAATGTGTTGGTTTACATATGTGAATAATACATCAGTAAATACACACAGTTCATCAGTTATGCATACAACGCAAACAATTCCAAAGTCATGCCCTCAATGCTGATTAATTTGTTTATCAGCTTATTTATTTGATTAAGAATAGTGTGTGTGTGTGTGTGTGTGTGTGAGAGAGCTTTGAAAAGTCAAATTAAAAATGGAAAGCAACTCAAATCGAGCAGACTCCTGCGTGCAACAATGAGACTAGACTGCGTGAGGCCAAGTCTCTGTGAGCCCACCTCTCAAATGCAAATTCTGTCTTCTGCACGCTGTTTACCGACCCCCGTGGCTGTCTTCTTCAGTTAAGGTGACTGCGTCTTATAAAGCTAAATAACAGTGTGCCTGCAATTAAGAGTGTCCTATCCTCGCTTATCGAAACATAGATTCACCTCAGTCACACTAATTAAATTTTAAGGGTCTGGCAGGGACACTCTGGGAGACTTCAGAGCAAATAAAAAACAAAACCGTCTCCAGCAGCAGGTAAGACCTCTGTTCAGGGATTCATCAACAGTCAATGTTTTTTCTTTCTCGTGATTCATTAGAGCGTCACAGAGTGACCCGGTTGATAACCATGACAAACATTAAGGTAATGAGCTTCACAGTTTACAGTTTGCTATCAACAGTTTGGCTGGGGGGGGGGGGGGGGGGGCGGAGGAACACACCTGCATGGAAAATGTGGCTTTGGCGTGTGTGCTGCATGAAATATGCAGGTCTACAGTCTACAGGTTATTTGTATGCAGATTAAAGCGACTGGGCTGGTTCACTCAGTTACCATACAGATCCTTTTGATTACTTGAGTAATTCCATCCTGGCAAATGTTCCATAACTCTTGGCTTTAGTTATTGGCTAGGACACCCTAACCCTCATGTATTCAGGTGAGTTTCGCTGATAGCCATGCTCTCTTTTTCAGGAAGGCCTTGATCACAGTCACACATGGAAGATGCTCAGCACAAACACAGTCAGATTAGTTGGGGTTAATGGCACCTCAGCGGTGGTAATGAGGGAGGGGCAGGCATTGTCCTTCACTTTCCCCACCGCAGAATTAGACTGCCAGTCCAGGGGATGGACCTGAGAGCCTCTGGTTACAAGCTCACTCCTCTAACCTTCAGGCTACTGCTGATTTGATAAAAGACTAGAACATGTTAGAACATGTTTTACTTCCTCCAAAGCAATTTTGAATGGGTCTCTAACAGAGGTCAAATAACAGTAACTTGAGCACAGCCAAGAATTAACTATCAACTGTATTTTTTTTACCTAAATCTCCTTGACATGCCCAAATAGTTTACTTTTTTGTGAGGCCTTGCCTTGCATAGTAAATGCATGGATAGAACTAGACACAGTGCACCGAGTCAGGCTTGGTGCCCTTTTGCCTTAAGGCCCCCATACACCGGCCAGACTCAAACCAACAGCCAACTGCCTTTATTTGACCAATCCATTGCCTCTCGCCTGACCCGTTTGGCAGAAAAGTTGTATGGAAACATACCGCTTTGACGGCTGCCAAATATATAGTAGCGTGTACATTCTGCTTCACTAGTCTCGTGCCAGTAATCCAAAACATGAAAACAGGAAATAACTGAAGGGAGTGCATAGAAAAACAAAGCGCACACAGTATTCTGCCCTTCCCACATCGCGCTGATTCGCTAGCACACCGCCAATCAAAACGGTCATACAGCTAGCACACAGCCAATCAGGATATCCAGTGGCTCAGACGGCCAACAGCCAACGTTCTCAGACTTTGCATGTTGAATCAGTGCAGGCGCTGTCCGCACAGTCCCAAAAGCTTCCATTGCAGCTGAACACACCCAACAGATTTGTTCCCGAACTCGTCCGAGTCTCCCCAAACACTTCAGATGGCCAATATATATAGCAACCCATGAAGTTTGGATATCTATGAAACTTTCCAAGAGTGTGACATCAACCCAAAGGAACATCTGTGTGTGGACCAACACACAGATGCCAGGGACAGTGGGCGCCATCTGTGAGTCCAGTATCCAGTTCCTATGACAAATTTTTAGCTAGCCTACATATAGTACAGTATGTACTTATATTATAGTTTTTTTGTTTTTTTGTTGGGTTTCAACCTGGTTAATTTCTGAAACTTTATTGAAAAAAAAGCTCCCTCTGGAGCCACTGAAGACATTATTCAAGTAGGAGAACTCATGAGTCAGCTGATCTTGATGTTTAAAACCAGCAAAGTTTGTAGTGCAAGACCTCTATTTGGGTATTCTACACAATACTTTTACTCCTCTAAAGGTTTCCAGTATGCCTCTACTACCGTTTATTACCTTTTGAGCAGCTTTTAAAGTCTGTAAGTAAGATGTTCATGAGTAGAAACACAGAGCGTCAGTGTGCGCCAGGTTTGACGCATCGTCACACACATCACCGCCCTAAACAGATGTCTGACCTCCCCCGAGCCGAGGACACCCAGAAGAGACTGAGCATCCTGTCTGGAGTTTAAATGAGGATCCTTATCAGAAAATCCACCGCGCGTTATTAGCCACCAACCTTCATTACCTTGCAGCAAACCTGTAATTCTGATCGTAATCAGCCGCATAATCACCCATCAATCTGCCCTGACGCATCTGCCTTCCCCCACCTGATATTAGCTGCTAGTTAGGACAGTGGAGGAGAATGAGTTGTTTGAGAGCAAACAAGAGCCCCCCCCCCCAAAAAGAACTCTGCTGTAGACAATGTGGCGCCTCACTCTGCATGAAAACATTCATGCAAATGAATCTAAGAGAAGCCAGAGTTCAATTAAATCCATTTCTTCTCTCTGTCAGTATTGAGTGGTAAGTCGTGTCCACTCATATATATATGCAACCTTGATATGTAAATGATGTCAGGAGTGGAGTGGTGCGGGCGCTGTGGGGGGATTAGGGGTGTGTGCCAAAGAAAGACAAGCGATTTGACACCTGCACTGCTCTTTCACTCGCGCTGTAGCACTGCAGGGAGGAAGACTGGCAGAGGAGAAACGCATAGGAATCCTCAGCCGCTGTATTTTTACCGATCCACTGTGACTCTCCGACTTAATTAATACCCTATCTGCCACGGCACACGAGCTGCTCAATATGAAATAAAGCCCACCTGAAGTCTGGAATGTGACTGCAGCTTGTGTTTCCTCCTGGTTATAAATCCCCATGAAATGAAAAAAATGACGTTTTTTTTTCACCTTGTTCTCTAACGTTCCATGTCAGAGTGTGCACCTTTATCACATTCAGTCCTTGAAATTGACAGAAATGTGTTGTTTTGACCTGATGTCTAACCCAGAAACACCTTGGCCGAAGCTTCATTGTACGTGGAAGCAATTTACGTATTGACAGTGAAGAGATGCCTGATATTTTCTAGCTTCTTCTGCTTTCAGCTGAATCCCATGGTCTTCATCAGTGGACGGAGTTTGCTCTGTTAATGTTAAGTTGTCTTGTTTTTTGGGGAGAATAAAGACCTGGAGATGCAATGGAAAGCTCTAGAAAAGTCCGTTCATGGATCTTGTTTCGGAGTTATTTTGTCAAACTACTAGCCAAGGTCAAGATTTAACTTTAATATTGAAACTTAAAAGGAGTAAAAAAAATGAAAAAAATCATCATCAATCATTCATTTTTGTTTGCAGATTTTTCGCTCCGTGTCCTCCAGTCACTGAAATACTACTTATAAAAGAAGTCATGACCTCTGCATCTTCCGTTGTAGCTCCAGCCCTGAATGCTGTTGTTTGCTGCTCACACCGTTTATGTGTAATTCAGACAATCAGTGTGCTCTGCCTCTCTATCTCCGCCAAAGTGCGTGATCGACATGTATTAAAGGGAATTGATTCTCTTTTGGTACAACACAGAGAATTTGGTAAATATGTAAAAGGAGAGCCAGGGACCATGGGGAGGCTCGTTGAGCTAATCTTAAGAGATGCAGTTATGTTCAGCCAAATCAAATAAAGACGCTGATCGTCATCCAATGAAAGAATTATAAGAAATAAAGACTTAATTTAGAAACAAAGGAGTTCATGTCATATTCATCAGAATCATTAAAGCCGAGATTCTGCACGTATTGATTTTGTTGAGTTTATATTGGTTGCTGTGAAGCAATATCACAAAGATACCTTGTTAGTGTTGCTGGTATTGATGTGTGGATGATGTATGGCACTCTGCTGCGCAACATGCCTGTGGCGTAGGCAGGACAAAAGACATCTGCAAGGACTGTGAAGAAAATGGATAGCACCACTTTTCTTATTCTGGTGATACCAAAAAACCCCCACAAAAAACCCAACACTGTACACTTACATATTTCCTCTTCTTCTTACTTTCTTTTTTAAAATCAATTGCTACTACCCGATTTTGACTACAGGCTTGACGTGATAGCCTGTGTAACATGCTCTTGGCAGGCATAACTGCGATGAGCTCTCAGAGAAATAAATTGACAGCTGAGATGTGCAGACCAACAACAAAGCCAAAGGAAAAACCAACCGGACCAAAAAACACACACCATCAAGCAGCTGACACATGTCCTCATACGAGCAAAGCCAAGACATATTGACAAACAATACAACAATGTGTAGACTCAAGCGCACGTTCGGTAACCGCCTCATATTCATCATTAACTTTTAATGACCAGGGCGCTTATTGACATTCACGAGCCACAATAGGAATGAAAGTTGTGTTGTACATTGCGTTGTTTGTGTTGAGACCCTGCTGGCGTACATCACAACTTGAAGGCGGAGTGGCTTTGAGCTCAACATGGAGATCATAATCCAATAAATTTGCCAACTCATGTCCATTGACAGTAAATTAACTGCTGTTTGAATGATCAGTGCTGACCGGAGACGCTGAAAGCTGCCGTTGGAACTTTGGCAAAGACCCTTGAACTTCATATTCAGGCAAATATCTTGATGGCAAGTGTCCAGCATCGATAAAGAAATAGTTGAAATTTCTTTATTTATTTTCTGTAAAAACAGAGAAATACCAGTCTGTTATCATCAGATATAGGCAGTTTGCACATTTTTCCCAACCCTACTTATTGTATCACCTCAACTCCATTACAGCATTTCTTCACCTAACCAACACATCCCAACCAAGTCCAGTCCAATCAAACCTCCGCCAACCCCACCCAGCCACCAGATCTTAGACCCCAAACATAAGGAACAAAACAAAAGGCACGTGAACATGAGCAGAGAACATGCACACATATGTATATTCGTATAAGCCATACGTTAAATGAAAGTCAGGTCATGAAATGAACAAATGAGTAAATCACTGTCATCAGGTGAGTGTGTCTGTGAATCTTAAAAGAGTCCCCCCTGTTTCACTTCAATTAAAGGTCCAGTATGTAGGATTTAGGAGGATCTATTGGCAGAAATGGATAACATTGATAATTATGTTTTCATTACTGTACAATCACCTGAAACTAAGAATCAGTCTGCTTTTGTTACCTTCAAATGAGCATTTTATATTTACAGAGGGAGTTTGCACGCTTCCATGGAGTCAACCATGTTCCAACATTAGCCCAGGATTGACAAACAAAGCACTGGCTCTATAAAGGGTGTTTAAGCAAGGAGTATTCAGTCAGTCAATCTGCAACCTCACCATTAGATGCCACTTAATCCTACACGATGGGTAACAGTGTGTTATAGCGTACGCTGTTTAGTCAGATCATCTCTTGTTTTGTGCACTACTTTCTTCTCTCGTCACGGACTCTTTCAATATCTTTGCTTTGACATGTTAATTACAGAATGTAGAAGCTTTTTATGTGACTGCAAAGACTGAATGTTTCTGAACCTTGACCCCTGAGGGCACTTGGCATCGGCAAGCGCACACAAACATTTTTAAATGCAACTGTCAAAGGCTGCCCACCCGCACTGATGCTCCAGACTTCAAGTTGGTGATCGTACGCTGGTGACATCTCCAGAAAACAGATCATATTCACAGCTGGTAAAAAATGCAAACAGAAACAGATTTAAATCATACAGCAGTTCTGGATGTTACATGAATATTGTAAAAGCATCAAAAAGCTCAGTCGCAAGCTTGTATCCAGAAACTGTCTTTAACAAGCTGTCAGGACTTCTGTAAGGTTGTCATGTCACAACTATACAGTCATTGCTCTCAGCCACGCCACCGGCATGACCAGGGTCGTTATATCACATGCAGAGCTGATGCCTACTCAGGCCTGTGAGAGCTGACCAATCAGAGCAGAATGGGCTTTTTGGAAGGTGGGCCTTGAAAGGACAGGCACTAAAACACGGTGATCAGACAGAGGGTGAATTGATGTGCCTTATGACAGAAATGATGTGTTTTATGAATATTAAAGCATGTAAACATTTTCTGGTGGAGTGCATGAAACTAAAAATGGCTCCTTTAAAAGTGAATGATTTCTCTCCAGACTGTCGTCAGAATTATCAGCTGAGGCTCAGCTGTCAGTCAGTTAATCCAGTTGCATTTAAGCTCGGACATCTTCCATTCATCACCCCAAACTATGCGTGTCTGATGTGGCTGCTGTCAGTTCAGATCATATGTGGAGAAACTGTGCCATCATGCAGCCTTCACAAAGGATTTTTTCTGTGTCTGCGCAGGCCTGTATGATGAGCGGCGCGATCGCACTCTGAGTTCGGTGTCATTACCATGGAGACAGTTGCCGTTATTAAACTTTTTTCTCCCTGAGCTTCTCCAGAAATGCATTAGAAGTTCTGTAGGTGGGCTGAGCGGGAACTTGAGATGTGAGAAAAGGGGGAGCCAAATATAGCGCGGCTACATATCCAGACACTGTTGATTAGTGAAGCTGTTTAGACTCCTAAATGGCTGCGATTATGAAACACTGTGGTTGATGTTCTGGCTACTGCATGCACTCAGCTGTCTTACTGACACAAGCTTGTTCCTGTTTGTGTCTGTATCTGTGCACACAAGTGTGTTTTCATCAAGAACATGGACAATTTGCTTTTCTTACTTTTAAAGCTAAAATTAGCCAGGCACGAAAAATGGCTCCCAAAAGGCTTCTGTGGCAAATAAAAGCTACAGAAGTGAAAATCAATGCGAAGAAAAAGACCGATCATCTCTTGTTTTGTGCACTACTTTCTCCTCTCGTCACGGACTCTTTCAATATCTTTGCTTTGACATGTTAATTACAGAACGTAGAAGCTTTTTATCTAACTGCAAAGACTGAATGTTTCTGAACCTTGACCCCTGAGGGCACTTGGCATCGGCGAGCACACACAAACATTTTTAAATGCAACTGTCAAAGGCTGCCCGCCCGCACTGATGCTCCAGACTTCAAGTTGGCGATCATACGCTGGTGACATCTCAAGAAAACAGATCATATTCACAGCTGGTAAAAAATGCAAACAGAAACAGCTTTAAATCATACAGCAGGTCTGGATATTACATGAATATTGTAAAAGCATCAAAAAGCTCAGTCGCAAGCTTGTATCCAGAAACTGTGTCTTTAACAAGCTGTCAGGACTTCTGTAAAGTTGTCATGTCACAACTATACAGTCATTGCTCTCAGCCACGCCACCGGCATGACCAGGGTCGATATATCTGTGCACATGAGTGTGTTTTCATCAAGAAGATGGACAATTTGCTTTTCTTACTTTTAAAGCTAAAATCAGCCAGGCGGGAAAAATGGCTCCCAAAAGGCTTCTGTGGCAAATAAAAGCTACAGAAGTGGAAATCGATGTGAAGAAAAAGACTGTACAGATCATTAGTGATCTGGAACTTGATCAAAGCTTTTACATTTGCTTTCCTAATCACTGGGTTCCCTCTGGAGGAAAATTGGTTTACGTTAAGAGACAAATTATTCACAAATAGGGAGACCGAAACCTTTAAATAGCTCTAATAAAATAACATCTTTAAGGGTTTTTTTCTCATGAGTTTTTCCCTCAACTCTGTCCTATTCCCTTAATAGATGAGTTGAGGTTTAGGCTAAGGCTCTCTAGCTCCCAGTCGAGTGGGAAAAAAAGGACCAGCACAGGATTTGGTTTTATGGATCGATTCTCTGATGATTTCTTGCTAAAAATGAGAAAAGCTGTTGCACATTTGCCTTGAGTTGAAGGAGGCCATGGAGACCGGTCACTGGCATTAAATGTGGACAGGATGGTAATGTTTTAGGGGGATTGTTCGTGGATATTATTATTTTGTTTTAATTGGTTATTTAAATAATGACTGTGGGAACTTCTCCTGTACTGTTCCCTGTTATAATCTGTTATATGGTTTTATAGATAGAATTAGAGATACTTGCCTTTTCTTCTGGATGATTTTCTTTTTTTTTAAAAGATCCTAATCTTTGTCTGTTTAAAGTTATAAAAATATTAATAAAACAGAAACATGACTCGAGTTGCCACAGGAAGACACTAGATCAGTTGACAGACAGCAGGCAGCACACAGACTACATAACAACTGACAAACAAGACACAGGTGAACACAGTGAGAAGGGCAGGGAGGAGAGGAGGAAATGTAAATCAATACATGACAAATGAGGACAAAACTTCAAAATAAAACAGGAAATAAGAGAACCGCTAACTGAAACATGACCAGCCGTTCAATAGTAAATTAACTCAGGATCCCGATTACTTGATATTTGCAGTGAACAGACAGACAGCTCCCTCAATGAGAGGCAAAGGTTTTAAGATTAACACCAAAAGTCAAATAATACGCTTCACAGTCAGATTTAATGAGGTTTAGACCTGGAGATAAATGTTAACGACTTATAACAGGAAATAATGGAGAGTGATTCTTTATTTGATTATAATCCTCTCTCATGTTTAAAAGACTGAAACTATATCCTATTATTATTAGAATGTCTTATTGAAATGTAAAGTCTATGTACTATACAGTATATTGATCTTTGGTCTCCATGGATCAATAAGGCTTATCAAAGTACATCAGACTCTCTGTAATATCAGATTCTAAACAGCATGAATACAACTATGAAAACCAAAAGATGCAATGCTGAAAAACCTCCCCTCTACTGTTCATTTAGCAGCTGCTTTCAGTCAAAGCACTTGACCTTCAGCAGCACGCATCACAACCTCAAGTGATCGCAACAGACACCGAGGCTTTCTGTCAGAGGCGAGTAAGAGTATAAAAATCAATGGTGATGAAACAGAACAGAAAATAGATAAATAAATAATAACTATATACATATGTATATATATATATATATATATAAATATAATATATATATATAGATAGATAGATAGATAGATAGAGAGAGAGAGAGAGAGAGAGAGAGAGAGAGAGAGAGAGAGAGACAGCACATACTGAGCCTTTAGGTTCAGCTGAAGGAAGTGTGCCTTTTCAAACCTTTCCTGAAACCTTTCTGTCATCAGTCTGTCCTCTGCTGATGCCAGGGGGTAAAATTCAGCGGTCACGATCATGTGTCAGTTACATAACAGCAGTGGTTCGGCTGCAGGGATTAACTGCCTTGCTCAAGAGCACTTTGAGGTTTTCGAAGCCGGTTGTGGAACGTGCTCTTCATGTTTGCATCCTGTTGTCCTGTTCTCTCTGCAGGGCTGAAGTCTGCTCCTATGGAGCCCTGAGGCAAAATGAACTGTTGGCGCCTTATACTCCCCATATTTCTACTCTGTGCGGATTGTGTGTGTATTAATTGTAATAATTTAGTTTTAACTTGATTAAGTTCTAATTTATTCAGGAATGCGCAGCAGTTTTTGAACAATATACACAAAGCGTTTCATTAACCCAACGTTTAAAAATTGAAGTAATGAGTTTCTCTATATATTTTGATATAATCAAGAAATTTTCATTCATTTAACTGAACCTGTATTTTTTCAGACAAGGGGAACATTTATGCAAACAAACTATTTCTATAAACTATGAAAAAAATTATCATTATACTAATTATTTCCTGCTATTTCTTTATGTTCACACTTATATAGGAGTGCAGTATTGTATTATAATGATTAACGAGCTCTGGCCCTCAGTACACTGAGATTTAGTGAAAATAGGGTGAGTTGGGGCGATAACTAATCACTAATAGAACTCTGTGTAAATCACAATAACACGAAAGGAAGAACCTACATAGAGCTAGACTTGTCTATAAGTTTGTTGCCACAGTGCATGCTGGTAGGTTTCCTTCAGGCCTTATAAACTCATTTGAACCATAAATATCAGGTTGACTCCAATATAAATTTTTAATAGTTTTTCCTCCAGCACAAATATAATATAGTTTATTTAAAAAAAATAAAGAATAAGACACTTCCAAAACTCTAAAATCAAAAACTTTTGGGCTAGACAAGATTGAATAAAACACAAATCATTTTAGACTCTTGGAACTGCCAGATTTATTGCATCAGCGGCTGCGTTGTTACATTTTTCATCTAAAAAATGGAAAACACGAAGCCTTAGAAATAGTTTCTGGTGCCCCGACAAGATGAGGACACGAGATCAGGTTTCTTTAAAGGAATCACTCATCTGAAAATCAAAATGCAGTCATTATCTGCTTGGAGGGTCAATTTCATAGACCACAATGTTTTTTGTGAGAAAACAGCGTGCCAGCATTCCCTGAAACAACTGAGGTAGATGGGGACTTGTTTTAAAATGTCAAAAATAACAAAAGTTATGGCTCCATACAGCTAGTCCGACCTAATCAAAGTCTCTGGAAACCCCAAGATCCCAGATTGATTCAAAAAGACATTATTTACTCCTTTTCTTAAGCCAAAATATTTCCTTTTGCTCCAAAGCTAAAAGAGTGAGTAGAAGCAGGTGGGGACTTGTTTTAAAAAGCAAAACAAAATAATTTCTTTTTTAAATAAACTGAAATAAAACATTAAATTATTTGAAAAACATGAAACATTAAAAAACATAACATTATTTACACCCTTGACGCTCATGCACCCACTTTAAATAGGGTTCATGCTAATGTTTTAGCGTAGCAGCTAAGGAGATGATTTTGGCTTTAAAAAGGGTGTAAATAACAACTTTACAAAACAGTTTGGGTTCTACAGGCTTCCATAGACTCCGGCTCCCGCTCCGGCTGGGTGTTGTGCAGCCATTTTATGTTTTGTATAGAGTTGGGTTTATTTTATTTTTTTACATTTTGAAACAAGTCCCCATCTACTTCAAGTCGTTCAGGAGAATCCGGAAATGTTTTTTGTGGACTACAGAACTTCACCTGATTCTTTTGATCGGCATTATGAGCAGATAACGTCTGAATTGTATTCTATTAACAAACGATTTAGCAATTACTCCAATTTCCACAAGGTATTTGCTACACTGTGAACTTGCAGTGAATCTTTGGGGCCCTTGAGGCTCAGAAGCTCAGAGGCTCTTCCTCTGGTTTGTCGTTTTCTTTTTTCTTCCTTTTTTTGTGACATTTCTTTCCTGGCTGGATTGTCTTTAAACATCTCTGTGTCTCAATTCCTCCTTGTTGCATAAGACGTGTCTCTATGATTCCTCAGTGTGTGTGTGTGTATGCGTGTGTGTGTACAACAAGTTACACTGCATGTTGAGCAGCAGTGCTTCAGTCCATCACCTTCAGCACCTCGGACAGCGCAGCAGCCTGAGCATCTCATCTCAGCCTGTACTGGAGCGCTGATCTCTCTCTGCTGCCGGAATGTAAAAAAACAAAACAAAACAACACACACACACACACACACACAAAACCCCCACTAATGTGAGCATCCGAGCCTGAGTAACCCATCTCTTTCCATGTAATGAGTAGGAGTGGTCAGTGTGGGAGGGGTCGCTCGGTGTGCAGACTGGTGGGGGGATGCAGTCAGTCAGCTGTGTGTTTTTTTTTTTCTCCTACTTTCCCTGAGAGAAAGCTTCCCAGAGTCAGCAGCGGATACTCAGGGCCAGAATCTGGATGATTCGTGACACTTGGAAAGAGAGGAGAGCACAGAGACAGGAGGAGCAACGCCCACCGATTAGAGTCTGGAGTGTGTGGAGACATAAAATGTGGAGCCTTCAAAATACGAGCAGCTCGTGACACGCAAGGTTAAAGTCAGAGGCCCCCAGCACGCCGAGGGGAAACACGTGTATTGTTTATTTTTTGTTTTTGCTATACCTCTCTCTCCAGAATGAGCTGAAACTGATGCGCAGACAGTGCGGGAGAGGAGGCTTGGATATGCGCAACGGAGCATGAGTGCCACTGCGGGCACGGAGCGCGCTGTAGCCTCTCATCAGCGTGTTCACTCCTGCTGTAAAAGTCTCTTCTTCCTCGTCCTCCATCCTCTTCACGGCCCGATAAAGATAGAGATTTGGGGGGGGGGGAAACTCTTGTGGAACCTGTTGTCTTGCTCTGAGCTGTTGCGTGCTTGGAATTTTTTTTTTTTCTTATTCCTGTAACAAGTGGTGAGTTGATCCTGGAGCAAAGCAGCTGGAAAGGGAACTAAAGCTGTGTTCCAGGTGCTGGTTTGCGCTGATCTGCGCACTGTGAGAGCAACATTTCACAACTTGATGCTCCCCCGCGCTGCTCCGTGACCCTCCCGTCTTATCGGCGACTCAGCACATTTTCCCCCCTGATGAGGATGTCCTCTGTTCGCGAGGAAGATTTGAGGATTTCACACAAATGGGATCTTTTGTGCGAGAGGGATGGCTGCTAAAAATAGACTGGCTGCTGATGAGGCTACAATGAACAGGTTGGTGTTTAGCTGAAACTTAGAGCCCGGGTGCTCAGTGATAGGACATTTTAAATCACAGCACAGACAAAGTGAGAGTGGAGCATCAGAGGAAAGAAGAAGCAAGAAAAAAAAAGAGGAGCCGTTAACGACTATTTAATTGATTGGAAGAATTCACACTGATCAGCATTGTTCACTTGAGGGGAATAGAGACCAACAGGCGATCTTGGAAGCAGCTTGTTGATGGCACTGCGCACCGGGAGGACTTGGTTTGGGCAGGTCTTGCGCAGGGTCTTTCGGCTGCAGGGCTCCTGGTCCAGGCGATCGAGCAGTCTCTTGTGTCTCTCCGCAAACCAGGAGCAGGATCTTGGCTTCTGTCACCGGGATCACCACAAGGCGGGGGGGTACCACCGCTGCTCTGACTCCGGCGTCCACCGCGTCCACCGTCACCGGAGCGCACCTTTCTGCGCCTCCGCCTCCAGGCGCCGTCCACACGGCTTCCCCGACGCTTGCAGCGCCTTCCCGGAGAATCCGAGGGGACATGAGCCCCTCGGTCGCCGGTTCCTGTTGGCCATGAAGCGGCAAAACGTGCGGACCCTGTCCCTGATCATTTGCACGTTCACGTACCTGCTGGTCGGGGCCGCTGTGTTTGACGCCCTGGAGTCCGACTTCGAGATGCGGGAGAAAGAACAGCTGGAAGCCGAGGAGAAGCGTCTCCAGGGGAAATATAACATCAGCGAGGATGATTACCGCAAACTGGAGACCATCATCATGGAGGCTGAGCCCCACAGAGCCGGGGTGCAGTGGAAATTCGCAGGGTCATTTTACTTTGCCATCACGGTTATAACCACCATAGGTAAGTGTCAGTCTCTGTTGGTGAGTCCCAGTCTGATACACCAGTACAACCAAGCTGCCATAATCATTACAGGCGCGGATTATCACTGCTGCGCAACGGGACGTGATTTATTATGAGGGGGATGAGCCCGTTTTTGAAGCACATGTTCATTCGGTCACAAACGTTCACGTTGTGCCTCAAGTGCTCACATAAAGTTTTTAAAGCAACATGTTGCAGCACTCTGTCTGCGCTCCACGGGGAGCTGCGCCGCCAGGACCGTCACACACAATCCAGATTCAGACTTAAAAAAAAAACAAAAAAACAATTAAAGAGAGGAGTGACGTAGCGCCCACAGAGGACTTTTCACACACACACACACACACACACAGCTGCAGCTGGAGCAAACCGAGGTTCAACTTTGACGGTGCGTCACCGCCACGCAGCTCCCAAGTGTGGCGGAACGTGTGTGGAGCGGAGGGGTGTTAGACGCACGGAGGTTTTTATTCAGCTTGGAGCGGAGGAGAGGAGATGTGCGGGAGGGTAGCGGGGACCGATGCGGGCGGTGCTGAACGGACAGCTCCACAGGCAGGACCAAGAGTTCAGAGACTGAGCTGTGACGCCGCTCCTCCTGATCCGGAGGCACTCTTTGACATTTAATGCACGACTCTAATGTTTATTCGCATTGTGTTATCATTGTCACCGCGAACAAAGTGTGAGCCGTTGAAAGACCCTCTTTTTACTACGAGAACAGATGAGTGAAGCATGAGGTCTGGCTCAGGCTCTCCCAGTTTCATAATATCATGCCCCCCCCCCCCCATTACATCAGTTTGACGCTACTTATGATGATGCATTTTCGTCATGAAGATGTATTCCAAGCTGTGAAGGAGGAGGAGGAAGAGGAGGAGGAGGAGGAGGAGAGGAGGAGGAGGAGAAGGGGAGTCCGCAGAGTTTCTCGGTGTTTACGCTCCACAATCAAACCACTTTTTTTTTCTCTCTCTCTCTCTGTATTTTAATCACCACCACGGCGAAGAGAGAAACGAGTCGGGAGTTAATTGAGTTAGTCCAAAATGTGCGCGCCAGCGCCACCTCAAAAAAACAACAACAAACAAAAACAAAGTTAAAATGCAAACCTTTCAAGGCGTAATGTTTGAAATGAGCTTCCTCTCCTGCTCAGAGGTCACACAGAGCCGCTGGCTCCATTATGGGAGTCACATAGTGTTATTCAAGATGTGGACTTTTAGCTGGGGGGGTGGGGGGGCTAATGCACCAGGCCTGTCCTCCAGTTTGCCAGGCAACACTTAAAAGGGGCGACTGCACCGAGCGGCGAAGGTGGACTGTTGTTTCTAGGCTACAGCGACGAGCCATTGTAATATTCATGTTGCGTGAAGTGGTAACATTTACTGCAGGCTGCTCTGTAGGAAACAGGCCGCTTTTACGCACTATCATACTCTTAACAGTAGTAGGAACAGTTCAGGGGGACGTCCAGAGTCTGCCTGCTGAAACGGACAGACATGTCTCCTGTCTGACTGCCTTATCTGTTATTTTTTATGCATATCCTTATAAGGATAAGGATAAAGAAGAGGCCTTAGGCCGGCAGTTGTTTAGACTGAAGAAAAAAGGAAATTATTTCAAGACAGTGACTGCGTTTATTTAGGTGTAGTAGCAGACCGCAATAAAGGAAAAGGGATGAGATAACAAGTCGGGCAGAGCAAGGGATTTTTCTTGCTGGATCCGAATTACACTGCTGTTATAAATGCAAACACACCTCACACACACAGGTGACGCGCGGCTTAAACACAGTTTGAGGTAGAGAGCTGCAGGGTTTAGCTGATACACACACACACACACACACACACACATATATACTTTATAAAACGATCAATTGCCAACTATTTTGAAGCTCCTAAAATGTGAGGATTCGCTGCTTTTCTTTCTGTGTAAATGCGGAGTGTTTGGGATTTGGACAAAAAGCAGCTGTATTTTTACACTTTTTAAAAAAAACATTCAATAGACACAACACCGAATCGTGGGAATAATCAGCTGGTTTATCCATAATGAAAATATTCGTTGCAGCTGCAGCCCCGGTGATGTAATACTGTGTTTTGTGAACCATCACTGGAACTGCGTGGTGAGGACAGGAGCATATTGTGTGATAATAACACACATCTTACTGTCTAAGTGAATGAATCAAGGCAAATCATGATTAAGTGAGAATCTGAGAGGGTTGTTTTTACACGTTGGCAGACCTGTGAATCCTGTGAAACAACAGGAGGAACAGCAGGAGAACACACTGCACTGGACCGAATCCATTCCAATCATTCCGTGTGATAGTTTACCTACATGTGGCATATTCTGATATGGAACAAGTATAATAGAAAATACTTACCTCTTACCTGTCCTCCACTGACGATCAAGAAAGCCTGTCTGATCTCATGTAGTAGGATGGTGATATTCCACACTTACATTTTCATAAAACTTCACGAGCAGACCATAAACCAACATATGACTGACTCTACTAACAGATACTGTCTGATATATTTCATTCCTCCATGTGACAGGGCCCAATAATTGTCCGGAACTAGTGAAAACACGTCAGTGAGCCACACTGTTGCACTGAGTTTGACACTTCATGACCTTAAACGTTGTAGTTTCTTGTGCTTAAATCCTACAGTATATACAGACTGCTGCTGATGTCTGTAGAGCACTGAATGTGTAAATATCCACAGCTGAAAATAGTCCCAGACAATTAGGGAGTCAGTCAGACTCATTCTGTGCATTTTGAAAAAGCAACCACTAAGTCACACTTAGTAATGGTATCACGTTAAAAATATCACACTGGTAAATATCGTTGTACATATATTCACTTGTGCTTGTGTGTATACTGTATTCAGAATGTATATGTTTTTCAACCTGGCTGTGGATAAATTAAACCAATTTAAAAATGTGCTACTTTGTGGCAGTGATACAGAATGAAGTCTGCAAAGGTAACTAGAAACTACAGTTGTGAAATGAATGTAGATGTTAATGTGAATAATAACAATTTTTGCCTTCACAATGTAGTGGAGCGGAAGTATAATGTGGCAGAGAATTGAAGTAGTCCAGTACAGATGCCTGCACCTGAAAGATGGGTGGACACACTTTTGGTTGTGGACTTTTCATGACATCCGCTGACAATAACTGAAGCACAGAATGTCACCAGACTTCTGCTTTGACAATACTGTTCAATATCAGATAGACCTCAGTGGAGCAAAGGCCAGCAGTGTTTCTAAACTTCAGTTTCCTGAAGAAGAAAAAAAAAAGAAGTAACTTTCTATGAATATCAAGGAACTTTTTGCAGAGAAAAGAGGGGTAAAGAATGTACAAAGCGGTTCTTGGGTACACTATGTTCAGCACTCGGAGTGAAATCACTGCAGATTGGGACAGATGGAATTCTCTGGATGCCTCGGACCATGACGTTAAGACAATCACAGGAAAGTGTCTTGATGTCACTTTGATACCTTTTTCGGTGATTTGCTCGACTATCCAGACTTCATAAGGCAGACCCATTTTATCTGGCACTCCAAGCAGGTTAGATCTATGGCTAAGAAATATTTGCAGGTAGTGTTTGACCCAGCCATCCGTGTCTTTAGGCGGCAGGAGCTCTGATTTGATGAGCTCTAGCAATGATTGGAGGGCTGTGCTCAAATGTACCGACGTGAGCTTCATCACCGTTCACTCTCACCTGTTCACTCCCTCAGAATGAAACCTTCCCCTCAGAAAATAACGAAACTAGATTTGCTCTTCGGTGCGCAAGTTTCAATAGATTTTTTTTCTTGTAATTATACCGTCCGGAAAAAAGTGAAAGAATTGAAAGAAGCTTTGCGCAATGAATGAAACTCTGCTGCAGAGATAAGGCGACAACGTGCACTGTGTCAACCTTGAGCTGTTTGTGGAAACTAATTAAATTTAGTGTCATCATGGGGGACGGTGAAAATGGTACAGAGATGTCTATTAAGATATGTGCGGCCAAATGCTCGAGCTCGGCGCTGGATGTATACGTTTACATCGGGATAAATCACGTGCAAACAGCCCTGGATTAATGTTACGATACAGTCCGGTAAACCATGTGCACACAGAGCCGTACACACTGATCGCCTGCTCACAGAATATATGAAGAGCCGGACTTCATTTTCACAACTTTTTTTTTCTAAACACATCATAGAATTCTCCATTATAATTAACTGGGTATAACATGCATACTTCATTGGACCGGTGGGAAATTGGAGGTAAAGGCTCAATAATTCAGTGGAGAAACAAAACAAATGGAGACGCTTCATACAGATCACGAGAGGTCGCTCCCTCTATCGCTCTCTTTCTCCCCCACCATCCTCAAAACACCCATCCCGTCTGTGCATGCAGAACCACATACGTGCAGCCAGCTCACCTGTTCTTCTTCACATCGTGTCTTCTTTAGTATCTTCCCGGTGCTGTGTTGCTTTCCCTCGTCCTTAACATTCTAAAAATGATAAAAAACAAAATATTGTTTTTCACAAAATAAAAACCTTCATAGCAAGGACAAGAAAAGAGCAGCGCGCAATGAAGATGCAGAGGGAAAGTAAATGATGCAGTGTAGAAGAATAAGGAGTGAAAGTAAACAGAGAAAGTATAAAAATGGTCTTTTATTTCCGTTTCACATTTATCGTCTGATATCAGTTCTTCCGGACTCATTTGATCAGGGACGTTGCAGTTGTTCAGTCGGAGATGCAGTAGAAGCAGTGGTGGCAATATGAGTGGCAGCAGTAATAAATACACTTGTAAAAACAGTCGTTACAGCATCTATAACCTTATAAAGCAACTCCATGTTACCTTTAAAGCAGTTCTGGAGAAAGACACATACTGATGCTGTGGGGCGGCGCTGGACCCGAGGCCCCAGACCAAAGCGTCAGTATTTGACATCTGTGATGAGACTCAACAATTGACAGCAGTAGTTGTAGTGTCAGCAGTGGCAATTATGGAAATAATTGCAGTACATGAAAATGTCTGAATCTCAGGCCTGCACTATCTGATGTGTCACACACAAAGAACATCTTTTTTTACAGAACACTTCATGTTGTTGCTATGTCATAGTAATAGTAGCAGTAGCAACAGTGCTAGGTTTAATATTAGAATTTTTTTTTACTTCACCAGGAAGTGCCATAATGATCAAGATTTATTTTACAGAAGAGGCCTGTCCAAGGTAGCAGCTGTACAACATCACAACACAATCAAATGTATAAAACATGATATACAGACAACCGCAATAAAACAGGAGAACAGGTATTCCATCGCAGTGGCCTTCAACACGGTGCCCGTTTCACCCGATTCCTAATGATGACCTAAAATTCCTCAATCAATATCAGTGTGTCTTATTTCAGATCTCTTTGTTATTCCATGACCGAGGTGCATAGTATGAACATCCATTTTCCCTAAATCTTTCATAACCCTAGGTGCATTAAAAAGCATCCACTTATGAGCAGCAGAGACAGGGAAGGATACAGAGGTAATGCTTTTGTCTGCGAGTGGTCGATGATGTCCGACCCACCAAATCATTATGAAGATTAGATATGGGTGTTTTTGTAATAGTGGCAGTACAGGCAGTATTAACAGTAGAAGAAAAAGTAGTAGTGGTAATAATACCAGCACATTAGTACTAATGGCAGTACAAATCACAGTAGTTGTACACACATGTCAACAAGCACAACAAAAACCATAAATCACTAATAAAACATTCACTGCGTATTTATTATGCTGGACAACTCAGAACAACTGACAGGCCAATCATGTATTTTTTTTTTTTCAGACTTCAAGATAAAGTCAGAAAATGTGTCTGTATTAAAACAATATCTGATATTTCAAGATTCCTTGTGCTGATTTATGGAAAACTGACAGATACAGAGGAAACAGATGGCAATCACACAGCTCACACAACCTCTATGTTTTTCATTTTATCACTTATATTACATCTATGTTTTAATCTGCCTCATAGCCTAAATAACCAGAAGAAACGTAACAGCACCACAATAAGCACCAATAATAGTAACCGCTAAAAACGTTTTATATATTGATACTGAACAAAAACAGAAATGATTCCTGTAGAAATTTAACATTTTAGCCTCCTTAAAGAACGACTGAGGCTCTTTCTCACGGTAATAATGGCGGTAGTAAGTTGTATAAAAAAAATCTTATCTTGGAACGTGTGTCAGGCTGACACAGTGTAATCCTAATGTGATTAAAAACGTAATGGTGGATGCAGTGGCAGCAGTAACAGTAGTAGTTGTAGTGTCAGCGGCGGTAGTTATGGAAATAGTTGCCGTATATGCAAAAGTCTGAATCTCAGGCCACCACTTTAATTGAGTATCTTATGCGTCACACACCCGCGCACACACACACGGACACACACACACACACATTTATGGAGGATTAAGAAATCTCTAATCTACGCTGGTGGCCTCACCTGACAATAACTGATAATAGGCCTCACACAGTAAAATCTGCAGTTTTAGGGAACTTGGTGGAAATCCGTGCTCAATATGCTCATCATCATTATCATCATGCCTCCATAAACTATGTGAGCAAAAAAATGTCTGCGACTGGAGCCCAGCTGTTATACTGTTAGCACATGTCACACCAGCTGTCTTGAGGGGGCCCACGTCGTTCGGTCTGATCAGAGCTCTCCCCAGCACCCCTCCGTCCGGGGCTGACCCTGCAGGTTGACTCCATTTACACCTGTGACTAATTGAACCCAATGTGAGGCTTGGTGATGACAGCATGTGGTGAATGCAAGGTGTTCTCAAATCTGCTCGGAGAGAGAGAAGCACCAGCAGCACGCAGCTTTGTGTTTGTATACCTCGCTGTCTCACGGTGTTGAGTCGCTCACATTGTCGGGAGACTACAGGCAGCTTAAAAGGTGAAAGTTATCGCTGCTAAATGTCTGAAAATATCAACATGTTTATATACAGTAGACAGGCTTTTTAGGGTATGTTTGATATTGGAGTTTTGAAGACTGAGACCGGTGAGATTTTTGGGAAAATAACTCCAGACATCAGGAAAACTCTTCCTGCAACACAGACTACTGATGTTTAATCATGGCAGGCAGCTCTTTAAGGCAATTTTAAATGGCAGACAAAGACATAATGATTTTTTAATGAAGGAGACAATAAGCTACAGACAATAATCAAATGAAAAATGTTTCCAGAGCATTACAATAATTGCAGATTTTACAGGCTGTTGCAGCTGGAACGTCTGCCGCTTTGTTCGTTAATGGTAAAACTGGTCAAGATGTCATTTGTAATAATAGACACACAAATGTTATGGCACACAGATACCTTTCATCCCCAGTGTCACTGAAAAAATTATGACAGTCACATATTGGCATAGCAGTAACAATCTGAACAGGAAAAGAAAAGAGCGTTAATTGGAGGAAGAGAAAATCACAGAAGCTGTCAGAATACCTAACGTACTGTTTGATTGACAGACGAGTTCTGGGAAGGACAGTGTAAAGACGCCACATTAATGAGCCTCCTCACTTTTTTTTTGTATTTGATTACTCATTCCGTATAATGTTAAGGAATACGGAACAAAGTGACAAACAAGTAACAGCTGCATTCAGGATTGACATTTACTGAAATTGCACATAATGTAAATGTATTAATGTAGATTCTACTTATATAAAAATGCAATCTGTGTGAGTTAAGGCCACATTAAATGGCATGAATGGATTTTTCACGTTTTCACGACAAGTAAAGCGTTTCAGATACCACACAGTTATCTGATCCATTGTTGACAAAAATATTCATAAGTGCAGCTATTAATGTAATACTTGGTTACACATTGTTGATAAAACACTGTTTTCACACAAAAAAGATACATTCACATGAGTCAGTGAATGACATCAGATCCTGTGGCTTTGTATTGCTACACAAGTGTGTAACATCCTCACAGATCAATTAATCACCTGTCGTCTCTGATCAGACTGCTTTGTGAAGATGACTCAGATGCCGTGTCTTTGTTGGACCTGTTGTGCAGGTCAGAGTTTCCATTACGCTGTGCAGAGACCGCCACTTACACTACAGCATGTCTCTCTCTGCAGGATTTCTCCAATAGCACTCATACATACATCCAGTCTATGTGCCACGAGGAGAGTGCATTAGGAATCAACCCACTAAATAAAAGAAGCCTTGAATATAAAGGTCAAAGGTTTATTTAGTTGTTATTTACAAAACAGGGCTGTGCAACAAAATTTAAGTTTTAGTCCCTTTATACTACTCAAGGAAAAAACTGTTTTTCCTAAGGGGTCTCACAACTAGAGGAAAGAAGTTGATGGTACGGCAGCAGATACTTCTGTATCTCTTGTCAGACTGCAGCAGAGTGTACAGACTGTGGCTGGGGTGGGTGTTGTCTTTTAGTATCCTTTGTGGTCTGTGCAGACATGCCACTTCAGTAATATCACTTATGCTCAGTAGATGGTTACCAATGATGTTCTGCGCAGTTTTAATGACCTTCCTGTAGAGCATTCCTGTCCAGGGTGCCCCAGGTTTGAAGCTCCAGGTACCCTTCAAGTGTCACTTGTTGAAGTGCCCCTCTAAAGCAATAGTATAAGGACCAAGACAGTCCCAGTCAGGGGGTTGTTAAGTGCATCATTTACAGGACTTTGCCTCTGGAGACTGGGTTGTGTCCCGTTTGTGACAAAAAGAACAAATAGTGATTTAAAAAAAAAAAAGTAATGTAAATAAGTGAGGGTACGTAAACGTCGTAATGGATGTCACGTACATTACATGACGTTAGTTATATCACTTACAGAAATTTCGCTAGTAATATTAACCCAAAGTAGGATCTCTTCCTAGCCCTTACCAAGTAGTTGTTTTTGCCTCAACCTAACCAAAATGGCTGAGCCTGCGCTCAGCTGTCATCCTCTGGCTGATAATACACACAGTAATCTTGACAGGGCTTGTTTGGTGGATTGAAGTGAAGCATGTGGACAGTGATTGCTGAGTGTTTAAGTGTATGAAAACGGTTCGTGCAGTTCAGGGGAAAACGTATAGAATTGTCCAACTGCGTAGCGTCTTGACGAGCTCTGATTGGAGGACTGGATATATAATATTACAATAGATTGCTTTTCCTGACAGACAGCAGAGTTCTTTCATTCCCCAAGAGAGGTACTTGTAGTTTTCAAGCTGTCTTAGTGTCTTTTGTTCCCGCTCTCATTTGAGCATCAAAAAGCACAACTAACACGAAGGTCAATAAGCCCGCCCACTCATCTGAATTTCCTGATGACATTTGGGCTGTAATACCTCAAGTTTCCCATTACTTGTATGGATTATGTAAATCTCCAATACATCAATGACACAGGACTTCCTCTCTCAAGTAGCAGTCATTAAAATGATCGAGCATGTTTTAAACCAGGTTGATTTGCTCATTCATAATGTATGACACAATGAGTTTCATAATAGGTGTTTATGTAAGGATTAATGGATTATGTCATGTGTCTCATGGTGTAACAGCAGGAAGAGATTTTCAGAATAAAATGAAAATCTATTAATGATGATCTTTTTCACTGATTCCATGTTGTTTTTGGCAATCATATATTATAGAGTATATAGAGAGAGAGTAGGAGAGATAGAGAGACTAGAGAGAGAGAGAGAGAGGGACAGAGAGACAGGTATAGAGAGATAGAGAGAGAGAGAGAGAGAGAGAGAGAGAGAGAGAGATAGAGAGGAGAGAGGGACAGAGAGAGGCAGGTGAGAGAGAGAGATAGAGAGAGAGGGACAGAGAAATATATATAATATATATAATGTATATATATAATATATATATATGTACATATATATATATATATATAGAGAGAGATATATATATATATAGGTATATATATATATATATAATATATATATATATAATTATATATATATATATATAATATATATATATATATATATATATATATATATCTATGATATATATGTACATATATATATATATATATATGTACATATATATACATGTATATATATATATATATATAATTATATTTTTTTTTACAGAAAACACATTTCTGAGAGTGATCTCCGCAATTTGTTCTGTTACAGTGCACCATAACATCAATCTCAGTCTTGTTTGTAAGACAAGATTAGCCTCCAGGCATTAATGTCCAACATATGGTTATTCTTCAGGGATTAGTTGACTAGAATTACAAAAAACCTCTAGAGGTACAAGCAAGGCAGATAGCTTTTGAGGTATCTGTGTCTGAGATTCATGCCTCCATCATAGAATCGCATTCGGGGTGCTCACAGCATTGAAAAACCTAAAAAAAGAAAAACAAACATGAAAACTCTTTACTCTGAGACCACAGAACATGTTTATAACTGTTTTTTATTGGAACTGTCTGTCTGTGGCTGGTCTGTGAACAACGTGTTCACAGTTAAGTAATCACAACATCCAAAATTCCACTCACCTCAATATTGAAGCAAAACTTTTCACATGTTGCTAGAGGTAGTCAGAACAATGTGTTTTTTGTGGTTTGAGTCTGTCTTTTCAGCTGTGTGGCTCAGGGGCGATGTCAGTCTGTCAGTCCGTCCAGCGCTTTGATCCACACGAGAATATCTCTGCGACTATAATAGACTGGGATGAAACTTTGGGCAGGTTTTCATGGATGAATCACGCTGACTTTTGTGATCCCCTGACTTTTCCTCCAGCGCCACCATGACGTTGATATCTTTATTTAAGTAAACTACCTTGACAAGTTGGACAGAGTCACTGAAATTTGATTGTGTGGTGGACTCTTCTTGTTACCTGAGACTTGATTTATTTTTTTCATTCTTTTCTTTTTTCTTCAGTGTGTTTCTTATGTTTTTGTTCATGAAGAAGATCTTGAAAGGCAAAAAGTCTGCACCAACAGAAGCTCCTCTCTCCCACAGAAAACACTGCTCCTAAAAAGCCTCGTCAGTAGTCCCGCCTTTAAGTCTGTGTTTTTATGTCACCGTGCCAGACATTTGCATAATTTATGCCTAGTGACTAGTTTGGCACATGATAAATTATTTAGCACAGCTGCTTCCTTTTTGTTAGCATTGCTGGTTAGGCAGCAATGTGAGCTGACCAATCAGAGCAGAGTGGGTATTTGGGAGGGGGAGGCCTTAAAGAAAAAGGACCTAAAACAGAGTGTTTAGGACAGAGGGGGAATGCAGTGCTCCAGCACTGGACAGTATAAGAAGACTGATGTGTTTTTTGAGCATTAAAGCATGTAAACCTATTCTAGTAGTAAGCCTAAATAAAATGTTGAACCCAAAAAATTTACATAGTGTCTTGTCTTCACACATCCACTGAAGCTGCAGCTACTAACACAAGGGGAAAATTAGCAGTGTACTAAAACTGACTTGTTTTGAGTGACGATGACTCTGATGTTCATCAAATGAATACCGACACAAACAGCAATGTCATATATCACTGGCATGCATTTCTTTACATCGCATATGACTGGAAAATCGATGCCTTCCACTGCGTATTTCAATGAACCAATATTGACGATAAAGGATGCAAAAGAGACAATTAGACACATTTTGTTTCACAAATGTTCAAAAAAGTCGATTAAAATATGTGCTTTGTTTGGATACATTTTAATAGGAGTGCTAATGCTATCTCAAGAGATAGTAAAATAACACCTCACAGGGCCACGAAACCCCTGGAGGTCACTTCATTTCAAAAGGTCAAGGTCATTTTACAGTTGTCTTGATCCTGGATGATGTGGTTGAGACAGGTCTCTGTAAAGATGTGGACACAACAGTTTCCAGGTTTATCAATTTCATTATCCTGCGGCCAGACATTAGCCAGGAGAAGCCTTAAATCCAAGCTTGGATTAATATGACTCTTCTCCTGATCTCTCCTCTTTCCTCTTTGGGGTGGTATGGTTTGTTAGGTTGGATGGTCGAAATAGGCTGTGGGCAGCGATCGCTCTTAATCCTTTTATTCACTCTTTCAGCGACAAATTTGAAAAAAAAAAAAAAAAAAAACAGTTAAAAACAAAAATTTGAGGGAGGAGCGGCCCGCCGCACTTGCATGCGCTGCTGTTGCCATGGAGAGATGTGCAGGTTGTGAGATAACATTCATATCCACATGTAAAGAGATATGGTGAGAATTCCCAAAAGTTTTAATTGTATAACAATCAGCATTTCTCTCAGAAGGCCAAATCCCCTTCGCCATTACACTGAATAGCTGTAGATGATTAGGATGAGGAGCTAAACACCAAACTCATTATTTAACGCGCAACCCATGTAAGAGCATTGTCCTAATTACTTCTCTTCCAATTAATCTGAAACGTTTAACCAGTCATAAGCTCAGAGAGGTTGATGAATATGAATGGTGTGACTGTGTTTCAGTATTAATAGGCTTTCAGTGAAAGACTTATTTGTTTACTTCGGTATTTGCATTTGGATTTTTGAATTTTAGTGTTGTGCAGTTTTGAGCGGTGTGATTTAGTGCTTTAATGAGGGAACGCTGTTTAAAACAAGTGGGACTATTTGCTGTATCAGTGAGGATTCCTCCGTTGTTATCCCCTCCTCTATGTTTTATTACCTGGATGTATCCAGTGAGATCTATCAATGATTAATGGAGTGTTGTGGTTGTGTTCACTTGAGATTTTTTTTCCGTGTCCCCCGTATGCGAGCTCAAATCTGTGCAGTAAATTAAGGTCTTGGCAGTGCGCGGACATTCCTTAGAACGCTGGGCCACATTTATACTCGCCGCACTTCTTAAAACAGGGAAGCTGTTAATGTATCGTCTGACGGTTGCTCATTGACAGATGATTCCAGCCGTTCACCCTACTTGCACTTTGTAGCGAGTAGATTATTTTCACTTTGCTGGAGTGTCCTACCGGGAGCTTGATGGAGGTCCCCACACAGATCGATGGGAATGGGTTCCTGTGGTGCTGATGCTCTCTGTGGGAGGCGCTGGCTCTGGAGCCGGCTGGTGTATTTCCACTTCTCAGAGGGTAAACTGTGCTCACAAGCTCCCCTCGCTGCAGCACAGTTTGCACCCACAGCTTCATCCTAAAAAAACAAATGTACCGCGCTCCTATTTGTCTGAAAGAGCGACACAAGGGACTGTAATAAGTCTAGCTGTCGTCATCTTTCCATTTTAAGTCAGTCATAAGAAGTATGACTCAGCCTGTGAGAAAAAAAACAGTTGTATAATGTAGTCTGCGGCTCTGATGGGGGGAAAAAAAAAAAGCCTGGTGATGTCATCAAAGGTTACCTCAGCTCGGACTGGAGGCAACACATTTATTACAACACCTCTGTTACAAACAGGAAGTGAGAAGTAGGAGAATCAGGGGCATTAACATGAAACACAGATTCTTAAGATGCCGTCATGGTGCATATCATGAAGTGTAGCATCAGGTGTTTCTGGAGCTTGATCAGCACAAGAGACTAAATGTCAGGATGTCTTGGCCTCTGCTGCTTTGACTTTGAACATTCATCATTCAGACTTCAGTGATCCTCAGACACAAGCTCTGTCCTGCGGTGTCGTGTCGATTTTACAGTGTAGAGGGAAATCCACATCATGCATCCGACAGTGCTTGTGACCATAAACATTAAAGGCGTCCTCCTTGATTTAGTTGTAATACACTAGCTACACATTATAACAATCATCATTATTAAATTAATAGTTGTTAATGTTAAATTAATAGTTCTTTAAAGTGTATTCAGTAGTTATTTCATTGGTAACAAACAATGAAATGTTTCATTAACCAAACTGTTTATTAAAACTAGTTAAAAAAATAAAAGTTATGTTCGTTATACTTTTTAATTGTTAACAAATACTGTGTCGCTCATCTGTAAACATTATTAAGAGTGCCATGATCAAGCTTCAACTGGTTTTTATAAACGCTTACAATTGCTTGATAAAAGTTTTATAAAGCACATCATTGTTTGTTGTGACAGTTTAACTAACTATAAATTTGCCATTTATAGATGATGGTTATTGTAAAGCACAACAATTCAACTGGTGGCCGTTTCACTAGTTGTGCCTGTTGCTAAGCATAATAATACTCTTATTTTATCAAAACGTTTTAACCCAGGCTGTTTAAAGAGAGGGAATGTATGAAAATCAAATTGACAAAGTCCAGGTCAGAAAGGGGCATTTTTTCATTTTTTTTTCAATTGTGTAAACTAATGAACAAAGGGGAGAAAAATTCCAAAAGTTCTCAAAGTGACATTTCCTCTTTTTTCAAATCTGGCCCTCTAAAAAGTAGTAAGGCCTGTTATAAAGTTTTATAAATCTTATCGTATCATTCCACAAGTGAAAGTAGCTCCTTTCTCTGTATTGATCCGGTTGGTGAGTGTTTGGCAGAAGGAAAATAGTTCCTCCATGAAACTGCTCTCAACAAGATTTGTATTGAGTAACGGGGTCATGATTTCTGGAAAGGGACATTGCTGTTGTATTATTTGCACACTTTGCGTGCCCTCTGGTTCCATTATACTTGAGAGTGGGCAGACATTACCACAGCTGATATCTCCAAAATGCTGCAACTCACACCAAAATATTTTAGATGAATAAAATACCACAGGTAAAACAAAAAATATGTCTTTCAGGATGAACTCTCCCTTTAAAATGTTTTTTAAAATGCTTACAGATTCAAATGTTTCATGGTTTTATTATGTGCAGTAGATGTAAAGTGGTGTGCTCTTAAGAATAAGGGTGCAATGTAATGTAACGTGTTTAAATTACAGCAAAGAGCCACGTCTCACCTAGAGACAGGATCCTTAAAGCTACTGTATCTTTACCTTAAGGCAGAATGTGCATTTGTAAATCCTGCTGTGCTCCCCTCAAGTTGGTCTAATTCCTGGCTCATACTTGTCAGTCATCTTGAAGAGCTATCTACCTTGAAACAGCATGTAGCCCGAGGGCTGAGGTAAGCATCATCCAGGGAGATACAACCAGAGGTGAGGCAGCAGCTGGGAAACGTAGGTAATCTGAAGTAAACAGGGCGTAATATACCAAATTCTGTAAAAACTTGGAGTCGATTTATTCTCACTGCACTCTGCCCACTGCTTTCCTCTGATGATGTCGGCACTTCTTCTCTGCAGTGTGCCTGATTTTTATCCATCTGGCAACGTCACTGGCCTGTGACCATCATTTGTTGAGCGTCTTCTCATCGGTGTGAAGATAGAAGTCTCTATCATGGAGAGATGAATGTGTTCAAATACCCCACAGGACAGGGTTCTCTCACCCCTCTGACTTTCTTAGAGGACTCAAGTGGTGGCGACTGGCTGTTCCACTCCAGCACAGATGAAACAGAAAAGAGCGGCGAGCACAGTGGGCTCTTTCGGGCTCAAGTGGGCCAGTGTGCGTGAGGATGATGAACCATAGTGCATCTTTGTAATCTGGGGGGGTCGGGGGGGCAGCTGGCCAAGAGGGACCGCGTTGGCTGAACACTGAGGAAGGAAATGGAGGTCGACGGTGGCAGGAGAGAAGAGGATGAGGGAAGAAATCCCATATGAATAAAGGGCTTGTTAGGACGGATTTCAAGGAAAACAAGCATGATTTTACATATCTCTGAGGGCTGCACCAGCTCTAATGTCTGTTTTTTTTTTAAAATCTCCATCCTTGTTGAAATTCCTTCTGGTTGCAGATGTCAAAATACAAGAATAACATCTATCATCTATCAACGCACCTGCTCCACCAGCTCTAACAAATGTGCACAGTGAAGTCCTGCACTTTGCGCTAAATAAACCAAGCACACATTTTTAACTGGTTGGCACAACACACCGGCGCCGAAAGCCAATGTAAATGTCATATTTGATAGAAGCAGTGATCGGGGTATGGAATGCTTTGGGCTTGTCATTACTTTAAAACCACTAAAACTCCAGACCTTGATGTGGCAGTTTCCTACTGTATCAGACATGACTATTCATGAAAATAAAAATATCATGAAGGACACCACCGCAAAGGGCTCTGCTTATCAATAATACAGGAATATTAATGCAGTTGTTTCACTGAAATATTGATAGGAGATTTTATTTCAACACACATGCTGAGCTAAAATGGTTGTTTAATACATGAAGAGGGGAGGCGGATGGCGATGGGATAACTTAATCATCTCCACATAGTCCACAAGAGAGACATCCTGGACTTTGATATATCTGGATTTACATGTTCTTAAGGGCAATATGAAGTATAACAACTAGAATGTTTTTTAATAGCAAGGCCGTCAAAGGTTAAAACAAACTCGCATTTACCAAGTACATTGCTGGGAACGCTCAGAGAAGACAGACGGGGCAGGAAACACGAGCAGCAGCAGGCCGACAAGACAAATAGACCCCACAGGTCATCACAGGTCAACATCCATCACTGTTTACCATAATTGCATTACCATCACCAAATTCTTTGCTCCACTCATGTTCAGTTTACCTCCAAATAAACTGGTTTAAATAAATCTAGCTTAGCTTCTCGTTTTCCTTGCCTCATTGGATTTTGTTGTAGTGGTGTTAACACTGGCACCGAGTCTAAACACAGCCATTACTTTGCGTCAAGGCAAATATCCTTTATAAAACTTCAAGGCTGAAAATGGTCCCCAACAAACTGTTTTTGCTTTTTCTTTTTTTTTTTGTACATTAAAAACTGCCCCACTGTTAAAGACAAGTGTTTTTTTTTTATAAAAAGAACAACTGTGATCCTTTTTATAAAACAAAATTGGCTGTAATTTCCTCAGTCTAAAACCCTCTACATTGTTTGGTCCTCTCTGTCCTGCTTTTTTTATAGTATTGTCTGAGCCCCTGGACTCAGCCAAGGATTGTTCACCTTCCAGGGGTACAAATGAAAAAAACCAAAACAGTATGTAATGTGTTAAATGGAAGTGGTGTTAACACTGGCACTGGGACTAAACACAGCCATTATTTTGAGTCAAGGCAAATAATATTTGTAATATTATCCTTTATAAAACTCCAAGGCTGAAAATGGTCCCCAACAACTGAACTAGTTCTTTTTTTTAATATTTTGTACTTTAAAAACTACCCAGCCGTTTAAGGAAAATATCTTTTTATAAAACGAATAACCATGATCCTTTTTTATAAAATTTGAACTTTATTTTTGTGTCCTTCTGTTAGGAAGCACTCAGAGATCTCTTGAAATTGCTCGCTGAAGAGACATCCTGGACTTTGATATATCTGGATTTACATGTTCTTAAGGGCAATATGAAGTATAACAACTAGAATGTTTTTTAATAGCAAGGCCGTCATTATCAAAGGTTAAAACAAACTCGCATTTACCAAGTTCATTGCTGGGAACGCTCAGAGAAGACAGACGGGGCAGGAAACACGAGCAGCAGCAGGCCGACAAGACAAATAGACCCCACAGGTCATCACAGGTCAACATCCATCACTGTTTACCATAATTGCATTACCATCACCAAATTCTTTGCTCCACTCATGTTCAGTTTACCTCCAAATAAACTGGTTTAAATAAATCTAGCTTAGCTTCTCGTTTTCCTTGCCTCATTGGATTTTGTTGTAGTGGTGTTAACACTGGCACCGAGACTAAACACAGCCATTACTTTGCGTCAAGGCAAATATCCTTTATAAAACTTCAAGGCTGAAAATGGTCCCCAACAAACTGTTTTTGCTTTTTCTTTTTTTTTTTTGTACATTAAAAACTGCCCCACTGTTAAAGACAAGTGTTTTTTTTATAAAAAGAACAACTGTGATCCTTTTTATAAAACAAAATTGGCTGTAATTTCCTCAGTCTAAAATCCTCTACATTGTTTGGTCCTCTCTGTCCTGCTTTTTTTATAGTATTGTCTGAGCCCCTGGACTCAGCCAAGGATTGTTCACCTTCCAGGGGTACAAATGAAAAAAACCAAAACAGTATGTAATGTGTTAAATGGAAGTGGTGTTAACACTGGCACTGGGACTAAACACAGCCATTATTTTGAGTCAAGGCAAATAATATTTGTAATATTATCCTTTATAAAACTCCAAGGCTGAAAATGGTCCCCAACAACTGAACTAGTTCTTTTTTTTAATATTTTGTACTTTAAAAACTACCCAGCCATTTAAGGAAAATATCTTTTTATAAAACGAATAACCATGATCCTTTTTTATAAAATTTGAACTTTATTTTTGTGTCCTTCTGTTAGGAAGCACTCAGAGATCTCTTGAAATTGCTCGCTGAAGTTAAATTACATGATCAGCGCCAATCTTGCTGCCCTTCACTGTAGAGGAAGCCAGAGAGAAACAGCTAGTTCTGCTGCTCACAAGACAACATGAGGGTCATAGTGAAACTCAGAGAAGGCTCTGCGAGGCGTCATGATGTTATGTCTCTGTTCACCTAGCACCTGTTATTCAAAGCAATCTCTCTGCTTTTCTTTCCGTGATCATTCTGAAAAAATTCAAGTCGGTTTTGAGAAGTTTCTTTCCATGTTCTAGGGTAAATCGGCATCCGCTACAGCACTTTCTCTTAAATATGGAACCTTTGTGAAGTTAACAACGACTACTTTGTCAACTTACATAACACAACAGCTCCCATGAAAATATACTTAGGTTCCATTAAATCCATAAAATTCACTAAAGTCATTTTCACAACTTTTTGGCTGTAATTTGTCTAAAACCTAAAACCTTAAATCCTCAACACTGTTTGGTCCTCTCTGTCCTGCTGTTTTTGGCCCCTGGACTCAGCCAAGGATTGTGATTTTTTTTCTTTTACCTTCCAGGTGTACAAGTGGAAAAAAAAAACAGGATGAAATGTGTTAAATATAAGTGCATTTGTTCGCTGAGGAGTGAGCGCGGTAGGCTGTCACCCTGCCTCCAGATAGAGAGAAATGAGAGTGGGATCGATTATGTCATCTAGCTCTCTGCAACAGCACGGATATGTGTATTTTGAGAAAATGTCAAACTATTCTTTTGTTAGGAGTCCTCAGCAGCAACGGATGGACCTGGTTGGGAAGTCTAAAATGTATTGAGAGAAAGAATACGTTGTGTTTGGTCTGGTCAATTACAAGTCAGTCACTATCCTTTAATGGTCCCTTTATTAGAGAAAGAGAGACTTCCATGTCTTTTCTGATGGGCTTTTTGAGAGGGTGGGGGGGCTCTAGTGGGATCTAGTGTGTTCCTCAAGACCTTTGAACTGTATCACTTGAATCTAACAGCCGTCTGGGACTCAAGTAGACACTGCAACACGAGTTCTCACATTTATCTCACGTCATCCTCTGGCTGCTGGTTGCATTTTGATCCTCTCCCCGGCTGCCCCAGGCTGTGAGTCAGCATGATACAGTACCCGGTAGCTGAAGTGCTCGGTTTTCCTCCGCGCAGCTCAGGCGAACAACACGGATTTGCATCTCGTCTTATTGTTTTTGTGCATACGCTGTGCTCCTGCAGTCACACACCCTGCTCAGGCACGTTATTCCCCTTAAAGACCCCGCACATGAAACTCCAGCGTGTTTTATGTAATTTGTCAGTGTGTACAGTCAGAGTGCAGATGACCGGTGCCGCTCCATCATCACCACCTGCTGTTAATTCTCTCCGGCTGGACCCTGACAATCATCTTCTCTCTGTATAGCTCTGCACTGTAATGCACTCCCACACGGTCTTATCACAACCACTTTATTCCATCTGCAGAAAGAGTGGGAGTGTGTGGTCTCCTGTATGAGTTATTGCCGCGGAACAGCAGCATGAAATCAGCGTCGGCGGCTTGTGCACAGTGTGTGGTCCGCTAGCGTTTTTTGATACATGAGTAGTGTCTCTGATACTAAATGCGGTACCCCCAGAGGGTGGAAAACAAATACAGCGTGATAGCACAGTGACAGTAGAATTACATAGGGTGGAAGAAACAAATAAAGCAGCAGGATGAGGGCTGTAATTCTCACAGCACCTTCAGTCTCCAGTCCTATGATTAAGTCATGGTAAGTGGAAGGATTGTACCATGCAGCTGAGTTACCAAGATGAAACATGATATGCAACATAAGACTACTCAGTTGCATGATTGCCGTAACATGATGCATGCAGATGTTCAGTTTTTGCAGAGTAAACGTGATATATAAGATGGTTTATGTAAATACAAAGCCTTATTAGTCTCATGTCATCGCGTTTGCTTTTGTAAACGCTGAGCCGCTGCAGAATTAATTGCCATGAAAACAGACGTGAACAAAAATGAGGTGGAAGGAGCCACTTTGCAGAATCTTCTGTTCCAGATCTTCAGCCTTTCAGAGGTCACGTGACGAACAAGCTGTTGCGTGGAGCCGAGAGGCGGCTAGCTGAGCATTAGTGAAGGATGCCCGGCTGCTGTGGTCAACATGATCACAGACCTGCTGGGACTGACATCACATGTCTCCGTCTCGCAAAAAAAATTTAAAAAACCCACCCGAGACATCAGTTTGAGATGACCCTCTGACTACACCGAAACACATCCCTGTTACAAGTCAGCTGGCAGAGAGGCAGCAGGGCACAGCAGGCCAAGTGGTCTCAGTTTCTCTGGGGAGGTGATGTTAGTGAGAACAACGTGAGAGCCTGTTGCTTAGCAGCACTCAATGGCTGTATTTCTTAACGCTGGGCAGTGAGCTTCATTAGGTGATGCCTAACAGGGGATATAGAGTGGCACCTGGGACAGCTCATGGTCCTGCCAGCAGCAGACTGCAGGATGTGAATCTGATGTGACTTTGAATATTGTGTATCGCGAGGACTGTGATGACCGCGCAGGGCTACGGCTTCTGCAGAAAGCATCCAGCCTAAAATTCTCGACAGAGGTTTAATTGGTATTTCATGGGAAGCGCGAGGAGATTATGCTGAGAAGTTAATGACAGTTATCAACACTAAGCAGAGCTGATGCTGTTACTGTACTCCAGGTTCCCAATGATCCTCTCGTTCATCTAGTGGGACATAATGCTACAGTTAATCTCGCCTTAAGCAGTTTTAGTCAGGTTTGTTTCTCTATCAGCAGAGCTGGATATATATATATATATATATATATATATATATATATATATATATATATATATATATATATATATATATGTTTGCACTTATACAACCATCACAGAGGTGACTAACAAATGTAAAGAGGTGACACCAGACACCAGAAGCCAAGAAGCCATAAGCTTATACAGAGGACCTTAGAGATGAAGGACCAGTGGATATAAAGGACATGACTTGATACAAAAGAGATTATTCTAAATTCAACTTAAATTCAAAATGAACGGAACAAAGTAGATACAGATCGTATACATACCCTGATGCAATGGAGATATACTTTTCCATACAGTATGTATCACATCTAATATATTACATTCTTTTATATAATCATCTTCTTTCATCATGTGTGTTCATTAAAAATGTTGTTTACCTTGTTATTACATTTTACATTGATATGAAGAGACACAGGGTTACGTTTGACAAATGTACCTGCAATGTATTACTGAATATGATATTATATCTCTATATTGAAAATAAAGAGATATAATATCATATCCCCTGTCCGGGTGGTGTTTGAACGCTCACGTTGTGTATAGCTGACGCTGAGATAAGTTGTTGTTGAATTTAAGTTATTATTGTTTTGCTTATAAAGTAGAAATATTATGTTTGATCATTAAAAATACACATGTAAATGACAATGAATGGATAAAGTGTTTCAAGACAGGAACTGTCGAAACCGTAAATCAATCAGAATCAAGTTAATTAGCGTTTCAATTAAATCATCTGGTTGGAGGCAACTCAGTAGCTTAAAGCTTTGGCGTAGCTTCTACAATATATGTAATATATTGTAGAAGCACAATGACAAGGTATTTGCATTTATTGTCAAATATATTGTATGTGGGCTATTTAGAAACCTTATTATTAGTGTATTACTTTATATTTCCATAATAAATCAATATATGCTTGTTCCATAAGGGTTTAAAAAAAATGCAGTGCACCATGTTAAAGCCAGATAATTAACAAAACAATGCCAAGTTGGTGAGATGTTGAATGTGTGCAATTCCATATTTCACTCTCATACTGACGATGCCTACTTTAGTTGAAGGTGAAGGTGAATAAGGCTATTTGGGAGTAAGAGAATGAACTTGAGAATGTAGTTTTAAAGCAGCTATGATCACTGAACAATGGAATAAAGGACACCATGTTTCTCCTCACAGCCTGAGATTTATCACAGATTCCCTCAGCTACTCCTCAGCATTTAAGCATCTTTCAGCTCATTGATTTGGTTTGACCGGTAACAGCTATTTTCAGTTAAACATCTCTAAAACTCCACTGTATGCTCACTGCTCCGCATGAAAGGGCCGGACAAATTTAGCAAGTAGCTGGTGAAGTTTAGCAGAGCTTTTATCTGTTAAAGAGACACATTTTCCTCAGGAGTTGGTGGAGACAAAAAGGGGTGTCCAGAAACAAAATTACACTTATGTTAATGTTGCATCTACTGGACGTGTACATAACCAACTCTTCAGCATGAACTGCACATTTCATCATTTTTATAATGATGACAATGGAAGTGTACCTTCCTTCATCAACACTACACCTGACACTGATAAAGAAAGCATACAAGGTTCCGCACCTTCATTTATGCACAAAGCCTCAGTTTGAAATGTTCCATCCGTTAACACAGGTTAGACGAGGTTGCGGGTGTGCCAGTGATCTTGACGATATCTGAGCACGATTACACTAAACAGGAGTGTTGCAGTGGCAGAGAAATAACCTCTGCAAAGTTCCAAGCTGTAAAATCAGGTACAAACTGTGCTGTAAAATGGTGAAGAACCCTGCTCTTCCATGATGAAGCAGAAATCCATATGGGGCTCTGGCCCATAATTGTCAGCTAAGTACAAGTAAGCCTCCCTGCACAGCACTAATTACTGGCCTTTACATTATTGACAGCCTATTGACATTTTACATCACTGTTTATTGGTGAAATAACATTGGAGTATCTGCCTCTGGAAATAGCTTTTTCTTTCGATTGCTTCTGTTTGAGTAATCTGGCTGCTGAATGTCCACTAAGATGATAATATGTTTTTTCAGCCATGAGCTGAAAGGATCCAATAGCAAAGTGGGTGGAGAGGTATTGACTGTATGAAGCAGAAACCATATGGTCAGTGTGGCATATTATCAACCCTGGCGAACATAGATAATCTGGAATTATGACAAATTGCGCTCACTAAACTACTGAGATCTGGGGACACAATGAAAAGGGAGGAAAAACAAAATAATGGTAGTCAATTTTCACTGCATTGGAATGTGTGCACACCATTACTGCAAGTATCTTAAGTCAAAGTTAATCTGTAGACAGTGTCTGAACAGTTTCTTCCGTTTGCTAACATTGCTGGTTAATTTAAAACCTGCTCGTGTTAGTCTAAGTAATTAACTTGATGAGTCTTTGTTGTTGTTGTTGTGGACAAAAGTGGTATAATCTGACTAGTGCTTGGTTTGGAAGCAAGTGAGACGAAGATGCATCATATCTTATATTTCTGATACCATTTTTTTTCTTCTATACAGCTGCGATAAAACTGTAGCATGATTTTACACTAGTCAACTTTGAACAAACTGGAGATTACTAAATGAAGGCTTACCAGTGGCATAATATCGTAAAGCTAGATAAGACCACACAACATGTTAAACAACCTAGCTGGAGTTTTATTCCTACATTTTTTGCTACATGCTAACACCAACTGTAGCATGCACTGAAAGCAGAAAGACCAAGTTGATATCAACCTCCCTGATAGGACACCGAACCTGCTAATCCCCAAATTGTTAATTAATTGTACTGTAAACACAAATTCGAACAGTATTACTTTCCTTTACTCGTTACTGAAAACGACATTGCTGTTTAATGTCCAGCGTTAGTTGTTTAACCATTTTTGCTAAATGGACAAAAGTATGTATGTAAGATGCAAGTTGTAATAAGTGAAAACTATCTATTCAAGCTTCCTTGTGCATTTTTTTTTTACTTGGCACTGACAAATGGAAGCACAAAATTATTCTATTACATTTTGGAGGTTTGAAAACTCAGCAGTCCTGTAGGTGGACATCAAACTTGCACACAGCACAGACTGGTCTGTGATCATTTTTCTACCAAAGGATATTTCACTGGAGGTTTGTTTTTTTGTTCAGTTGTTGTGGATTTAAAAAGAAAAAAAAAGTGTCAATCTATGAACAGACAGTGTACCATGGGTTCACTTCCCTGAGGGTTAATACAGGTTTTTACTCATTAATTCACAAATCAAAACAAACCCCACACTTTCAACCCGGGTAATCTCCCGAACCAATCCCTGCGTCCGGCCGCCCGCTGCGAGAGTCACACGAACACTGCATGCTGCCGCTGACAGCTCAGCATCTCGTAGTGAACTCCTCCAGTCATGTTTATCAGCGGAGCCGCTGTAGTAGCTCACTCACAGTCTGAGATCAGTGGCAGGCGACCGACACAAACAGGCTTCAGAGGGGAGACTTCAAAGACAGCTCACAGCGTGCATTTAAAAAGGACAAAATTAGTGAAACATCCTTTCAAATGAAATATGGAATTATGGTTTGCCTTGAAGGTTGCAGAAGCAACCTTTGTTAATACTCATCTCCCCCGTGGTGTTTTATCAGTGAAATTGCTCCCGGGCAGCATTGTGCTGGGTGCTGAAGTGAAAAACAGAAGATTGAAGAGCGGCACTACGATGACTCTCTGATAAAGTGTTGGGTGACTTATTGTTGATTAGTAGTTTTCAGGTGATAGGTAGGCCTCTATCACCTTTGTGAAAGTATGTTTGTGTGACTGAATGCGTATGAGAAAGTGTTGGAACAAGGTAAACAATTGTAGAAGAGAATCTGAGAGGGAAGCACCACTGTGATTTTTAAAACATTCTGATTTACCTCGGACACGTGTTGTCATATCTTATCACCATTGTCATCCTGACTAAAAGCTTTTTAAAATCTGATACCAAAGCTTAATGTATCACATCAAAAGTTAAAATGTGTTGGGAGGGTGTTGGAATAATCTCCCTGATGGAGAATGAAAGATTATACTTTTTTGTGCAGTGATACTGAACTTATCTCCTCTGATCCCAGTATTTGGCCTTTAAGTGTGTTACAACAATAGGTAATAGTAAAACACATACGTACCCGTTTATATCGTCTCTTCAGACACATACCGATGACAATATAAAGGTTTAAAACAGCCAACTGAAAGAGTGCAAATGCCTCATATAAGTACATATAATAAAACAAACCTCTAAATTCAGCCCCAGCACTTAAATATTCAATATTTGAGTCTATCTTGCTGCAACCATTCTCTTGCTCTGCACATGAGAAGTACAAAGACTAAGACTCTACAGCCATTCAACAGGGTTACAATTACTGTCATTTATATTATTAAGGGGTTACTGCCTGACTTTGTAGAAACCTGACTTGAAATGGAGGGTGGCTGACATAAGGTCATCATCAGTCTTGTAATTAGAGATGTCTGGTTAAATGAGGGCAATTACCCACTCAGAATAATCAAACTAAGTTATGACATCCTTGAATGATTTCTCTTTTTAAAACTGATCAGACCGAAACCCACACATTTTTACCTGCGGAATGCTAATATAGCGCCAACACTTACTGTAACCACAGTCAAAACTGATTTGTATTATCAGACAGTGGGCTGGTTGTAACATCACCTGCACAATAGCTGATCGGCTCATGTACTGCTGCAGTCTAACCCCCAATTTCCACTGGATACGTGTCCGCTGCGTTCTCTGCCATGCCAGCGGAGCTGATAGGTTAACCTTAACTGGTCACAGGCGTGTTCTTGGTGGTTTGTAGACATCTAGGTATAATTGTAACCACTTGACTCTGACTGTATTTCAACATGTAGGACCTGATTTACATTAATATAGTCACTGAGATGCTGTTAGTTTAAAATGTTCCAATAATGAAGTAACATTTGCAATTAGAAGAATGTGAAGAAACAGAAGTGATGACCTGCTGGCAAAACATCTATACACTTTGCTGCAGAGATACCTACTGAACTTAGCCTGCTAACCAGGTAGGTGTCCTGTCTTTTAAAACAACATTGTACCACAGGAGGCGATAGTGTGATAGTGTAGCTACCTGTAGTTTTAGCTGGGTAATGCTGCCAGCAGGGAGTTTGCTTTTCTAAGTCTCTGTAAGCCTTGGAGGATGTGTTCAGTCCCAGTCTGGTGTCCAGTAAGGCTCAGTCAGGGGCTGCTGAGCTCCGCTGGGCTAAGTGCCGTTGCCAGAGGTGACTCCAAGCAGCCTCCAGTCAGCCTATCTATGGTTAACTGAGCTGGTCAGCTTACGGCAGTAGTTATCTTTGTTGGTTGGGTTGTCTTTCGTTTGACTCAAATTGATTGCTCTTTGCTGCTAGAGTGTCTCTGGGCAATGCAGACAGAATGAACAGGTGTTAGCAACGCGGGCTGCCGCAGGCCTGCACTAGTCCGCTAACTAGCCCAGAGACACTGCAGCTTTGACATGCAAAGAGGGCAGTTTGCTCACTGGGGAATAATTTCGCAGTATCAGCTCCACTGCTGGCTATTTGCTTTACAAACCAACAGCAAGAAAATCACACACACAACCCGTTAACACCAGAGAGCCATTGAACAAACTGAATAGTTGTCTCATTTGTGGTGTGAATAAAGGTGCATTCATCGTAGCCAACTGACCTCCCTCTCTCTGGGTGCCCAGTGGGCTATGAGGACACAGAGGGTGTGTGAACACTGGAGAACACCCTTGCAGGGCCACAAATTGTCTTTGTTTGTTGTTGTTAATGAACAAAGCGTAAAAAATTGGGATGGATGAATTTAGCACAAAGTACCAGTACCAGTAGCACAAAGCCATCAAGGCCTTTGCTTTACGCAATGAAGGGAGGGTCTTGCAAGAAAAGCAGTGAGATCATATTGATGTGCCAAAGACAGCTGGCAAAAAAGCTGCAAATGCTGGTTACTCAGGTGATATGCTGTCCCCTGTATTTTTGAAACTCAGTGGCGGTTCTAGACCAGTTTTAATAGGGGGGCCAGGGTGGGGCCAGCTTTTTTGTTAGGGGGCACATACAACCCGGAAAAAAAGATAAATCCCTCATTCAGACAAAACAGTGTTTACAATTTCAGCAATTTTCATTGGGTAGTAAACTGCTAAGACACTTTATTTTTGCCTTTCCCTTCAGGGAAGAAATCTGTCATTGTATTATTGATGCAGACTCCCTGTCGGGGGGGCCACAGGGGGGTCCAGACTCGGAGTTACGGGGGCACTGGCCCCTGTTGGCCCCCCCCTAGAACCGCCCCTGTTGAAACTACATTTGAATTCTTGCCATGTCTTACAAGTTGCCCTATTAAAAGTAACTTAAACCATTTTGAACTGTGTAGAAGTCTTTAGACCTGCAGCTGCTCACTGATTTCACCCATCACATTCTACAGACACAGTAGTGGCCTTTTTTTTTTTTTTTTTTTCAAAACCTGATAATCTTTCATTCGCACCCACGATGGTCTTGATGCCTGTCAGGTCTTACTTCTGCTTGTTACTTCTGCCCACCACACATCGCTGTCTCAGCCTGTTCCCACTGATTCTCCCTCTGCCATACCAGCTCCTTCCTCTCTACTCGCTCATTACCATACTTGGCGATGGCGACTCTTTTTCGGCGTGTCCTATATCTCAGTGATGTGTGTCTGTTGGCTTCTGTTCTTTGCAGCCTTAGGGGGTTGTTTGTTGCGCTTCCTGCTGAATCCTGCACTGCTGCTCAGATTCACCGGGGAGCACAGTCATGAGGAGAGGCCTGTTTCATAAAATAAGGGTATAACCATTCATGGAATGAATGGATCTACATCCTTTGCCTCCAGTGTCATTGAGAGAATTACAGTAAGGATAGACATAGCTGGGCTTCCTTGTGAGATGGATAACATACCTAGCATACATTGGCCGTACCTCAAGATTTAAGGAAGCAGAGATTCTCTGAGGAGCAGCATTACCAAGCTCCTACAAGCAACACCTAGGATTACCAGCATCTCTGTTGAGGCAGCTCAGCTTCTGGCCCAGACTCCTTTTGTAAACTGTCCCCCTGTCTCTCCAGGATAAATCAGCTCTCCAGAGCAAACAGACAACTGAGGGACTCCAAAGTTAAAGCCACACCGTCCTTATTGTAAGTTGACTCTGCAAGGCTCCCCTCGCGTTTCTTAATCCGGCTGATTATCGCATTTTCTGCTTGACACACAGAGACAAAATGACCCTTCACGTACAGAATTTATTTTCTGTTTATTTAGCCTTAATTGCCGGTGCAGGCAGTCCAACACTTGCTTACGCAGTCACCTTGAGAACTTCATTCCCTGACAGGAAATGTGTAAATAAGGATACAGGCAATGGGAGCTTTTGATGTGTTGGAGCACTTTGGCAGGGGCTTAGCGTATTCTCTCATTGCATATTCTTGATTTGGGTATTGGGTCTGTGTTTGCCTATGACTCATTTGTCAAGTCACTCATAGGCATTTGATGATGATTTGAGCCTCTGAGGGAGGTGTGCTGCTCGTCGTTTTATTTATTAGTAACCATCAGGGCCAGAGAATCAAAAACTGAATGAAGAAATGGGAGAGCCAGGATGGAAATCGAGTTGAAAACAGCCAACCAGGGCATTTACTCGTCCTCTTACCGTGCAGTACAATAGTTGTTGTTCTCTATATAGTCGTAAAGCAGGGTGGAGGTTGTAGTGTTTGGGTCAGCAACATATTTGACACAATAAGCTGCTTTTTTTAACCTTAAAGCTGCACTACTCAATACTTTTATGATAAAAGGGGTCGCTCAGGGAAAATCAGGCACTGCAGCTTCCCTCAGCTCTACAGAACAATATATTCAGTATTTCTAAGCTGAATGTTTTAGGTTTTACTGCCTACAGTATTACTCTTCAGGTTCCGTCTCTCTGTCCACAAGCACATGTCCAGCTGCTGCAGGCAGATAGTTTCAGTGAAAAAGCTCTGAGAAATCCACCATTTACACAACCTACTCAGCATCCAACAGCAGACAGACATAGTTAGCAACCGGTTGGAGATGATAATGGAGTGTGTAGCAGCTAAAGAGCCAGGTTCCCTAAGGATCTAGTGGAGACCAAAACAGAGTCTGAGGACAGTGAATATTGTACTTACATTCAAAACATGGATGGAAACACAACTCCAGATTAATTGTAATTTATCTGCTGGATGTGTTGACTAGCAAGTGCTTCATAAAATGCTAGCTAAACAACTTAATGAGGTGACAATATGTGGATATTGTGTTTACAGGTTGTTTACGCTGCCACCAAGTGACCAGCATTGCATGAAGGCTTCTTTAACTGCTATAATGTTTACACCCAAATTAGCACGGGAAAGCACACACAAAAAAATGGCGATTGACTGTTTTGCCATTGCCAGTTGATGAGTTTGCCTTTCTGTTGTTTTTCTGATTTCAAGTTGGACTTCATGAATGCGCGAAAAACAGGGAGCAGTAGAAAGCGGCATGGAGGCCAGTGAATACGAAACAGTGATTACTTTAATGCAAGTCTCTCTTGCAAAATGTATCGTCAACTGAACAATGTTCGAGCACAGAGAGACGCTGAGTGATCATGTGCCAATGTCCTTTATTTCTATGTGTGTCATAGCATTGTGCTGGAAAAGAGCAAAAAATGATGTTTCATCACCGCTGATCACAGCTGGAGATGATGACACTCAATGACTACTGAATGTTAGCTGGTTTTTGCCTGGTGTCAAAGGGGTATGTGTCTTTTTAAAAAAAAAACAAAAAAAAACATTACACAATCATGCCCTAAACGTCACTATATTTAGTTGCCTAAATTCAAATCTTAACCATAAAGGTCAGAGATCAGACAATGCTACTCATGATTTTTGTAATTTGAATTTAAACTATTTTGACATTTTGATATGAGAGGGTGTTTGAAATGTGCAGCCTGACACTGTGGCTAAGACACCTGTCAATCAAAGTGAACTCGTCCTCAAACTAAATCCTGTCTAGTCCCGGTGTAAACAGTTGTCCATAACACACAGCAGAATACATGAAATTTTGACACCTTTGCTACTTAAAAATAGTCAGGTACTGTTTACTTAAAATAGAAATATAGTTGTGACTTCAAAGGAGCAGTTTCAGTTTTCACACTCAGTTTTCTTGGAGCCAGAAGCTGCGGTAGCTGCCATCAGTAGAGCAGCATCTTCTGCTGCACAGCACTTTTGTGCCTGCTTTGTCCAAAGCTATAGTGGGACTGTGAGACAATTAAATTGGCAATGAAATCCCCTTCCCTCCATCTTTCCTTCCTTTTGTGTTGATTAAATTTGACAATTCTGTGCTGCGTGTGACCCTCGGTGTGCTCGGCCACGATGGCGATTCACATTAGCTTCCCCTTTTACCTTTTTTTCCCGGAATAAACGGACAACAACAACAGAACCAGAGGAATGTTCTCTGGAACATCGTTTCACTCATACATGGAAAATCTTCAGTTTGAGCCATTTCTGTGTTAAATACAAGCAAAACACTGAAACTATGTACCATGGTGTCTTTAAGGTGAATGTGCTCGTTGCGAAGTGTATGTTCTTCTGTGTGATCCTGCGTTCATCGTGCGTCTCTGGATAACAGCTTTGGACAAACACTTAAAATGTAAATGTGATCTTTCTGAGCTGCAGGCAGGCATCTCTGATATCGCTGGAATTGCCTCTTTGTCACATAGAATTTAATGTTTGACATTTTCCCCTTAACAATAGAGTGAAGATGACCAGCAGCTGAAAGAACATCACCATTATGGCACCATAACGTAGTGGAATTGTAGACAGACTTAGTGTTGTTTTTCCTTTGTTTTGTTTAAAAAAAGAAAATGAAGAAAAAAAGCTGATTGCAAAAGGTTCCCTGCCTGTAGTAGGTAACCATGGTGCTACCACTTTCCAGACACATTAAGCTCTTGTCACTGAGGTGGTGGAGACTCAGGCAGAGACTCAGGCAGAGAGCTGAACAAGGTGTTCTCACCTCTGCGCTCCCTGCTCTTCTTGACCTTCATTAAAATGCCATGGCCTGTAGCAATTAATGCCACCGGGGCGGCTGAAATAATACGAGACAGATTAACCTGCGGATCAAACAAGCAAAAGGTGTTGGTTTAAGCAACTACTTGACACTTGTAGAGTAACTGCCCAGGCTGTGTGCGGTTGCTAATGAGGGGCTACCTTGATAGGCTTATGAATAATGAATGACACAGATTGTAGAACAAGCAACATGTGAAAGTGAATGAAAGCCAAAGGGAGATACCCTCTACTTTACTGTGCTCTCCGATGAAATGATGTGCTCAGATGTTAAGCGGCTATCAACTGTGTTTCTAGCCCATCTGATGTGAATTGTATACAGAGGTGGCAAAAGTACTCACATTTGGTACGTAAGTAGAAGTATAGATGCTAGTGTAAAAAAATACTCTAGTAAAAGTAGAAGTACTGATTCAGCTCCTTTACTCAAGTAAAAGTAGGAAAGTACAGGCTCTGAAATGTACTTAAGTGCAAAAGTAAAAAGTAAAAATACATTTTTTGCCGTCAATAATACACAATACCTCTTTTGATAACTCAACAAAATGAAAAGTTCTTTGCACACAAAATAGGAACGTTTTTTTTTTATTAACAACCTGTTAAAAAACATAAATCACTGGACACAGTCTGTTTGCTGCCAGTTAAACTTCAGACAGAATAATCAAGACTGAATTGACCAGAGGTCCTGCATTAGTACCTAGATAATTTAGCTTTTAACAGCTTTGGTACTCTCAATTCTATACTTAACATATTACTTTTAACATAATTTGTATCTTTTAACACTTTATATAGAAAAACTAGCCAAGTTTTGACAGGCTTACTTAATGCCAATGTGCAAATCAGTTTTTCATTTCAGCAACAGAACTTAAAACATTATGATCAACATGGAAACTAGTTTAATCAAGTTGTTTTTCTTTGTGAGATATTCACTCATCTCTACAGGAATCCCAAAATCTGTTATTTAGCCTCAGCAGAAGCTGGTTCTCAAAGTTCTTTGAATCAAGGCATGTACTTTTGGGTCGGAAAATCAGTCCTGCAGTGCTAAAAAGCCTCTCGGAGACAGCTGAGGCAGGTAGAGGTGTGTTCAGCTTCAGTGACAAGTTGCAGACTGCTGGGAAGGATTTCAGGACATCCATGGTATCATCTGGGCAGGCCAGGTAGGACTCTAGCTTTGTTTCCTACAGTTTATGCTGCTTGGATGGGCCTTCATCTGAGGTCAACTTCCTCCTCAAGGTAGGTGCAGTGAGGTATTTGTATCTCTCCAAGTGACTCACGTGCTTTCTGTAGGAGTGACAATACACACATATAAGACACAGACGTACACAAAGATAAGAGAAAAGTGGTTCACCTGACAGAATTGTTAGATAAATGTCTTTGTGCTGAGTTGATGTAGATGATTAACAACTACTGGCACACAGGGGACGTTAAGCCTTCAGATCTTTCGGCTTAAAAGCCTTTTCTGACAGAAAATTTATTTATTTTAACCCAAATCACCATTCAACCCCTAAACCTACCCAAGAGGAGCTTTCTGGCAGAGATCCCTGAAGAGTAATGTCTCACAACAGTGGCAAAACGGCAATTAATTGAGGATTATTGGGTTTTGTTTTTTTTTTAAACTGAGCGCTAGCTAGTGTTAGCTCTATACTATAAAAACAATGTGTTGTCATAGCATTGCTAACGTTGTAAACTGGCCTACAAGAAATGCTAAATGAGCTGATAATAAAAACTGAAAATACACCTTACCTGTATGTGTTTATTCAGATTTGACGGAGAGTTCTTGAACGCCAGAAGCTCCTGGTTTTTAGGTTGGCACAGGACACAACGCATTCGCCATGAGCCGACAACCTCACACAGTTTTCTTAAATAAGGTCATGGGTGGGGAATGTCTTGCTTATCCGAATATGATATGTCGTCGTTCCCTGGTTCACTTTCTTCCTCCATGTCGCTGCTGCAAGTTTTCTCTCTAACATAACCTGTAACTCACAACGCTTCTCTCCGCGGTTGACTTTCCCTCTCTTGGTAGTTACGTCTTATACGTTGTGTCGTCATCCTGTAAGTATTTTTACTTCGTTACTTGCCACCTCTGATTGTGTATGCTGTCTTCAAAGTGAATACTTATAGATTAATATAAATACTTAAATCTTTAGGTACGAGACAGCAGTTTTTGTTTTGAAAAGGTTTATTTGAAGAATTAAAGTGTATTTTGCTTACATTTAATCAGTTTTCTCATAAAGAATACAAATAAGGTCTGAAGCCACTTACCACCCTAATACCTGCACTTGGTAATAAGAAAACAAGCTGCACTATATATATTAATATTTTTCAGGCTGCCTCATCAGAAATAATACCAAGTAGATCAACTTTGAAAGGAGCTTATTACAGCCCATTTGTTGATTGGCCAGGACCTCTAGTGGCTGCAGTAATTGTTATGTCAGCAAAAGAGGAAGTGAGGCAAAGTAGAAGAAAGAGCGAAACAATCAGAAGTCAGAGATGGATGGTCTGTAACAAAAGTTACATACATGTAAGTACAATAGTTATTCTAAACCAAACCGTGATGTTTCCCTATACCTAACCAAGTGGTTTTCTTGCTTAAACCTAAACAAACTGCGAGTGTACGATGAAGGTCTGGTACGACTGTAGGATCGGGCTGTTTTCGCTGTTATCGATCTGTTCAGTTGGTAAATGTGAGGATGTGCCGATATTGTCATTAAACAACGGATTAGATTTTTACCGTTTTGAACATTTGAGCATCTTTTATCTTTCTTTTCATTTATAGTAATGAGGTGTTAAGTTAACACAGTATTATTTGCCAATATTATATCTTTTTAAATGAGCGGTTTCTGAAAAGCTTTTCTCACTAGTTTGAGTGGTGGCAGTGACTCGTTAGAAAAAGGTGACCTCACATATTTCTGTGCGCTGATCAGCCTCAGATGACAGTTCAGAGGTTGTGTTAAAGGTCTAGTGTGTAGAGGGAATTGTTGGCAGAAATACCATATAATATCTATAATATTATTTTTAGTTGTGTATAAATCACCTGAAACTAAGAATTTGTGTGTGTTCATAGCCCCAAATGAGCCTTTTATACCTATATATAGAGACTATATTGCAGCTTCATGTTTCTACAGTAGCCCAGAATGGACAAACCAAATGCTTTTAAGTGGCCACCATACATGATTAGAAGGGGAGCTGAGGGGGAAGGGTGTTCAGTGGGTTGGAGCTTTAAAATCTTTATTATAAATCCCCAGAGATCTTTTCACACACTTTGACTCTGATTGTCTCTTATCCTGTCATAAATAGTCAATGTTTCAGAGAAATACGTAATAGATTTCAGTTGTTTTCAGGATTAATGTTGATTTGCTACGTAACAGTAGATGAGTTTTGCTGGATCTTAGCTCCTGAACTTTTACTCTTTTCAAGGTGGAGGCTGTTGGTTTATTCATTAATCCATTATATGACCGTGAGATGTTCCTTTTTCCAGTGCAGAAGACATTAAATATTTATGATATAATAATAGAATGATATAATTATTGGATTGAGGCTGCCAGCTGTGTCAATTCAGAGTTGCAGCAACAATGACTCACTCTCTCTGACACGGACCTATGGAGATCTCATTGTGGGTGTGGGCAGACATTCAAAATAAGTCACCGTAAAGTGGATTGGAGCCAAACACAGGTTGAGTCATGTGGTTTATGATGAGAGCTGCCTTGGTATATAGAAAATGTGTAAAGCATTAGTAGCACTTTGGATGTGACTGTGATGAGCCACGTGGGGAGGGGTGATATGTGTTTTCAATTATAGATGAATTTTGTGATAGCTGAAACGAATAAAGAAAAAAGGAGAGCTACATTTTGTGTGAAATGGATTATATTCATCTGTTTGTGTCAGAGGGTTTGATGAAGCGATACACATCTTAAAGCACTGCAATAATCTGTCTAATATTCTGCTCTTTGGTTTTCAACAACGACAATCTTAGTCATAATCATCACATTTGTTACGATCATTTTTCACCCTGCTGGCGTCATGGCTCTCGGTGGCAGTGTCAGTATGTCTGTCAGTTGATCTACCACTTCTTTTGATGGATTGCCATTACTTAATTACACAGAAACCGGACCCAGAGGATATGTTCACAAAGACTCCAGTGATGCCTTGACCTTTCTTGTAGCGCCACCATGAGGTTGATTATCGTTTTTTTGTTACGTGCCTGGGCAACTATTAAATGCATTTCCATTACATGTCACAGATATTTATGGTTCTCAGAGGATTAATCATTTACATTCAATCATTTGGTAGACGCTTCTGTCCAAAGCAAAAAAGTACAAAGTGAGGTCATCCAAAACACCGAGGATTGAGGATGCGCTTTGGAGAATAACAGCCTCAACCTTCCTAACCCAGCACCAACCCAAATAGAGTGATATATAAGCCCGTCCACTGTGTCACTGTTGTGTTTGGCTCTGCCTCTACCTGTGAAAACTACACAACCTCATACCATTGTTAAGTCAGCAATGACAGACATGCACTGTCCATTTACACTTTCAAAATAAAGTCTTTGTTAAGGGAAACATCATTGTTCTGCTTATGAGTACTTATTTTCAACAGTAACGATGGACTATTTGCTTTTCACACTTGCCATTATCGCCCCCTGTTGGTGTTAGACCTTCACACACGTTCTTGCTTTCTGCACCTAAGCAACGAAAACTGTCAGACTGATAAGATGTCCTCTAGCTGATCAGCTGATATATTACATGCTTTTGCGTGAGACCGGGCTGGCCTTCTACCTGACACAAGTGCAGAGAAATACAGTGAGTGAGAGAGAGAGACAGAAAAGGTGTAAGTTATTTTGGAAGAGGGAGTGAATCAGAGGGACCACTGAGGAGAAGAGTTTGGATTGATATTTGCCAGCCTCACCTAGACGCCAGGATTATAGTCATTCATTTGCATCAAACTAAATAAAGGACTTTTGGTAGGTTGGTGCTACACTAGAAGTAGCTTAACTTACAGGGAGCCAGCAGAGAGCAGTGAAAAATGGAGAGGCGTGAGCTGCTTTTGGCTGGCGAAAGGCCGGACGTGCTGCAGCATTTTGGACCATTTACAGAGTGTTTTACTGTGCATATGAGCAGCCCTGCCAGGTGGGTGTTAACAGCAGTCAAGTTGAGAGATGACCATGCCTAATCATTTCGGTGATCCCAGAGTGCCAGCAGCAAATCAGAGTTTTCACTTATCCAGTAAAATATTTCAGCACCTTCTGGAAGGACTGGCATACATCTTCACAGACATTCATGCTTCCCAGACCATGTCTAATAGCTATTGTGATCTCCTGACAGCAAGAGTATTTACTTAAAAGGATAGATCGTGTTTTTTGAAGTGGGGTCATATAAAGTACATATCTACAGTCGGTCTGTTCCTTACCGTAATCACGATCAGCGCAGCCTTAGTTTGGAGAAGTAGAGAGTCGCTCCAGCCCAGACACTCAGCTTTGTACTGCAGTGAAGGGGTCCAGAGAAAAAGCGAAGTTAACCACCTAAAACAAGGCTCACCTAAAAAAATCTATAACAGTTTAAGTGTACGTTGTATAGAGAAAATTCGCACTGCTTTACATCGCCGTCAGACCGGCCTTTCTTTTGGCACTACATTTTCTCAACTGTAGAACCTCCGTATCCCTACACATTTTGCGTAGGGATACGGAGGTTCTGCGGTCTGTTAAGTTTCCTTTTTTCGAAAGTAAACCTCTTGTCCAGCAACTGGACCTCGCACTGTATTTCGCCGCTCATAGATCACCTGTTGCCCACTTTCGCTAATGCGTAGGGATACGTTTGAGAAAATGTAGTGCCAAAAGAAAGGGCGGTCTGACGGCAAAGTAAAGAGGTGTGAATTTTCTCTATATAGGGTACACTTGAACTGTTATAGATTGTTTTAGGTGGGCCTTGTTTTAGGTGGTTAAATTTCGCTTTTTCTCTGGACCCCGTTCACTGCAGTACAAAGCTGAGCATCTGGGCTGGAGCGGCTCTCTACTTCTCCAAACTGAGGCTGCGCTGATCGGTGATTATGGTAGAGAACAGACCGACTATAGATATGTACTTTATATGACCCCACTTCAAAAAACACCAACTATCCCTTTAATTGCTGTGACATTTGGCACACATGCTGATGTTTACCCTCATTGCCTGACTTTTCATCTTGATGTCAAAATTTCACATCGTCCATTAATTTGCTAAACATGCAACTAATGCTACATTTAGCAGACGCTTTTATCCAAAGTGACTTACAGTGACTCACACATTCATACACTGATGGCGATGGCTGCCATGCAAGGTGCCTACCAGTTCAGTATGTAAACCAAATGACGTGCAGACCAGGGGAATCAAACCAACAACCTTCTGATCACAAGACTCTGTCTCTACCCCTGAGCCACAGTTGCCCAAATGAAACCTTGTTAAGTGCTATTTTACAAATGCTACACTATCATGGTCTAGATGGTAAACATTGTGCTTGGCTAAATGCTAGCATGATATCACTGACCGTGTGTGAATGCTGGCGTGCTGACACATGCTGCTAGCATGTCTGTAGACTCTTCGGCTCAATCCCATATCCAATTTTTACCCCTTCCCCTTAAATTTTGAGTGCCCGCTTGCCCCCTGGAACCAAGTTATCAGGGGTAGTGGGGTAGTCAGTGGTGTTTATGGAAACAGACACAACTGGACACAATGATTTCTCTTGTGTTACCGGCAATTCTGGAATTATCACAGTGCCTTTTGCCATTTATCTGATGCAGATGGAAAAACATCGATCATTGGTACAACTCTACATGCAAGAAAGGCATGCACAAATCAGCAATAACAGCAAGACATCGGTTAGCTGCTTGGCTACCAAGGCATCAGAAAAGTAGTAGTGGTTATTTTTTGTATTTTTTTGTAAAGAAGAGGACCGTAATACATTGAAACACCAGAGGATTCTCATAACCCTCGGTTTGAAGTGCACCTAATGTAGCCTAAACACCTCACCCTACCCCTCTATCCCAACAAGAATGCTGACACCCTACTATAAGGCCTGAGGCAAAACAGAAGGGTAAGGCTAAGTGGTATGGGAAAGGGGTGCGTTGAGTACGGGATGCAGTCTTGTTTTATAATAAAAAAAAACGTTTGTGACACCAAAGTGTACTGAGCTACAGTTCTTATCTCTTCCTACTCCAAATGACACTAAAAATATTCTCATGAGTCAACTTTGAGTAGACAAGTTACAACACTTCCCACTCTGGTTTGTTCAACATTTAAAGAGTGACTCAACAGATGTGCAGTGATACAGAAGGCTTCAAACCGAAAATGTTCAGGGAGAGAAGCTGCTAAACGGCCCCGAAATGCTGTTCTTAGCTCACGTTGAGGTACACAGAAACCAGACGACCTTTCACTTTACTTTCTCCTGTTTATTTCTTCACAAATGGCCGGCTAGTTTTAGTCCATGCGCTGGCTTATTGAGCGATGCTACAAGCACTGCAATGGGGGTTTTTTTAGCAGCTGGTTTCTTTACAAAACGTCTCAATTGTTTATTAAAGCAGTCAGTTGTTACATTGTTTATTATAATCCAACATCCTTTAGTATTAATTTGCACCAAAGGAGGCCCAAAGACTTTCTGCTTAAGGCAAATCTGTTTAGGAGGCAATTTCTCAAAGATTACTTCTGATCGTCTCCACATCAGATTTCCGTTTGGGCAAATTTACAGCATCTCAATTAGCGGATTGTGGAGCTCTTCTCAGTCGCAGACACACTTTGTGCTTCCGGCAGATAAGGCTGATGTGTTTTTGCAAACAAATCTTGTCTGCCGCAGCTTGTGGGAGAGTGTAGATTGAAAACATGCCACGTCTGTTTCTTCCCCCTTCAGGACGCCTGAATGGACGTCCAGGACATCTGCCTCAGAATGTTTCGTGTTGTGTAATATTTGAGTGGCTTTTCTTTTTCTCGTGCCTTTTGTCTCTCATTAAAGAGTGTGATTCTCTTTCCGCTGCGCTACACGCTGCGCTGAACACACGCGTTCACCTGTGCACACACAAGCACAAAAGCACCTGTGCATGGCAGGCCTCTGTGTGGCAGAGCAAATATGTCTGTTCCCAAGACAACAGCAGATAATAGAGTCATTATAACAGGACAAACAGATTACACAGTGCGGCGCCGCCTCAGAGAACCCCACATCCCATCAACGACATCAAAGAAATGCTTTAAGAGACTGGCTCGGAAGAAATAAATAACTTTAATTTGAATCTATAATCATCTTTTTCCTCTCTTACCTTTTCAGGGCAGAGGAAATCTTTTTGGTGTGTTTTCTTGTGTGAAATTCATCAGAAGTTGTGCAGCAGAGGATCTTTCCCGGATAGAAAAGCAAACCGAACCCCAGTCATGAACTATTTTCTTATCGTCTCGTATCAATCGATGATAGACAGTAGCTGAGTGGACATTATTTGATATGAGAATGTCGCAGATGATTACATTTACAAGTAATTATGCGGTACAAGTATGCTCTGAAGGTCTGCAGACCGTCTCAGTGGGTCCCTGGTGATCCCTGTTAATCGTCCAGTGTTATTGCATTGGAGATGGAAGGACAGTAATGAATGTGGGAGCTAAAGCTGATATGTTGATATGACCTCACTGTAGGATGGATTTTCAGTGTTACCTCATCATTTTAATGTGCCTGGTGAATTTTTGTGTGGTTCTTGTTATAAGCATTAGTGAATTGGTAATATGGCCCTTGATGATTCTTATTAACATTATTATGTTTTACTAAGACTATATCAACCCCCCATAGCAAACATTTCAACCTTGACTATACATAGTGGTAATCCCAGGTTGAGAAGCTGTAAAAAGTTATTGTAAAAAAAAGTAAATAAGTACATAATAAGTGATTGATTGACCGTAAGGGGGTACTGTGTAAAAAATTCAAACACAGAATTTTGATATTTACAATATAATGAGGTAATAATACAAACTCAGAAATATTCTTTTTTTTCCATAACTGAATAAACAAGCTGTTCTCAAAGGAAAATAAGGTCCCAGAACACTGTTTGAAACTAGAGCAGTGGCAGGGTCTGCAACATATAAACAAAATAAAACAGTATCAATTGTGTTGGTCTTTAAGGTCAGTTTGTTTATTCCGTTTATTCTGTCATAAAAATAAGTAATTTGTTTGTTTTTTTTAGTTTGTTTAGGAATGAAAAAACTCAGTAAATAAAGATCTTCTCTTCTGAATAAAATTTCTTCCCCAATACTACATAATGCAGAGTTCTCGCCGTGGATCAGATAGCTGCAGAAAGGACTGTTCATAGGTAATAAAATATGTATTAATCATAATCAAAGAACAAAAACTTGTGTTTGTCATGTCATCTAACTATAAAGTAAGGTCTGTTTGTCTGTCTGTCTGTCACATATCTTGAGAACGGGTCATCTGATTTATCCACACTCAGCAGGTTCCTCGCTGAGGAGCCAAGGGAGTGCAAATTCAGTGCAATTTGTACACGCAACACGTTCAATATTAATACCTTTTGAATAAACAGTGAACACTACTCTGTACAGCAGCGGCGGTGTGGCTTAGGGCGGGTCTAAAGTCACAGAGGGGTTGTTTACATTTGGTACCAACATCCAACCTGGGAGACCCGATCACAAGTAGACAGCTGTACGTCCATCAGTTCACACCTGGCATTGACATCTGCCTCGACATGATCCTAAGTGAACATCAACGGAACAAACATAAATAATGTTTTATACACAGAAAAAGAGATATCTTCATGTAAAACAATTGCTGAATTAATAAGAAGACCAAAGTGATTGTTGTAGACAGTGTTTCACAGAGTCTATAAAGTTTCTCTTATCAAAATTGTGTAACTTCTTAAGGGAGTCTGGGGACTTTCTCCACAGACGCCAAAGAAATTGCCTATATTAGTTACTTTGCACTGTTTTTATAAAATTCTACATGTTTACCATCACTAAAATGTTGCCTACTTTCATAAATTTAGCATAAAAGATTAAATCAGTTGACGCAAGGTGTACAGTGTCTTAAGTGTCTCTAAACTATTAACAAGCTTCTCATAAGTGCTTCTAATGTCTTACAGTCTCGCAATTAACATGTTTATGATGTCATTATAACCACTTATATAGTCTTTTGACACCATTATGTATTATTATTATTATTATTATTATCTTAGAAGGACAAAGTGTTACTGTATTCTGCTTTCATGACTTGACTGGCCTGTTATCACTTACAGATCCAGACTTTGGATATCACAGTGCAATCAAGCATCACCCCACGGACACTTAGGTCCAGTTTTAAACTTTTAAAAGAGGAGGACAGGAACAGGAAATACATACCAGTGTGGTGACCCTGGAGTTGGCGGCCGTTTAATCGATATCTAATACACTGCGGTCTGAAGTCGCACACAAACCTCTAATGAATTTTTTCAAACAGAACTCTATGTTTTTGTCATGACATCACATGCTTGAGTGTAAAAACATAATGTCTAATGATACGATGCAGACAGGAGAGTTGTGGTAATCTGACTGCACAGTAAAACGGGAGAAGAACTCAAATGAATGCTGTCATTTCTTCACAGCTGCCACTGTAATTCATTATGTCCTAATTAGCCAGAGAGAACAAAATTTAAGCAATGAGAGTCAATATCAATTAATTTGCAAATTTTCAGGGAGGGAGAGAAGAAGACAGATGTCTTGGCAGAATACAATTCTGCCCGGAGATGTAATTATAACTGACTAACACTTTTAGGGTGGCACAGGCATATGGTTTTTTTTTTATCCTGCATTAATTAGATTACATTTAGATTAGGAGGTATTTTACTAATGACAGTTATATTTATTATTTGGCTTACTTATCTTTCACACAGGACATTAGCATTAATATCTTGTCTGCATTATATGACAGCAATCAAGATTTGTGCATTAAAGATAGTTCTTGTAGGATTGTTCATGTATTTAAAGGAAGCCGCTCTCCCATTGTTTGTATGTGGAAATAATGTGCACATTGCTGCCCAATGTCTGAGGAATTCGATCAGCTCATTAGCAGTCAGCACACGCCGCCGACACAGTGAGTTGTTGCTGACCTGCAGCTGATCCTTCAGCTTCCTGCGCAGACCTCTAACTTCAAGGACCGAACACTGATTCCTAATGTTTGGTTGCCTTTAAAAAAAACAAAAAACAAAATCTGTGTATCACAACTACAATTCTTCCTAATCCAATGGCCAGAATAAATGTTGGCAAAGCAAACATTTCTTTATGTTGCAATATATATTTCCTTGGGTTCAGTTTTCAGTTTTATCTTGTGAAAACGCTGTTACACTCTGGTTATGTTTACAAAAACACTTAGTTTGGGTTAAGAATATATCATGTTTTGGCTTAAAATACCTTTTTGATTGCCAAAAAAACATTTTTTTGTTGGAACAGACTCTGTGTCACACTTACGAATCTTGAAACAGTCTTGAACTAAGGTCACTGGCTTTACAACCTTCTGCCCGTTACTTCACCATTCCCTCTACCTCCAGACATGAAAGTTAAGTCATAAATACGAAATGTAAATGTGATATTACATGTCTTGTTGAAATGTCAATATGGCATGTAGACTATGACACGTTTTTAAATCATTTTATCCTTCTTGAGTCTGCTGCATTTTCCAGAGCAGGCCATATTGTATTTTCGTTTTTTGCTCTGTGCCTTCCAGCTGCCCTCTAGGTCCCACTCAATTCAACCCAATATGAAAGTTGCCTGAAATACTTTAGATAGTCCACCCTGCTGGTTAGAGCTTTTAATGGAGCTTTCTAAAACATCTCATGTTCTTCATTTGCAAATGGCAGATGCTCTCTTGTCATCGCATGACCTTGGCTGCTGTCACATATGAACCATGGTCATATATGGGGGGGAGATGGTCATTTTTTCAGTAAGATGACCATGAGTTTGAATAATTCTGTGAGACATCTTTTTCTAGGGTCAAGAATAATCTCTTACTTAAGTTGTATTGTTGCTGAATGCTGTCCTGCAGAATTTTCAAATCAATTTGCGACCACAAACCCATTTGGATTAAATGTATTTTCACAGTGTTCTGAAATAGGTTCTGACTGATGGCAAAAATAGGAATGAAGGAAAAAAGGAAAAACTGCAACATGTTTTTTTAAGTATATACCGTACATAATTTGCAGTTAGAGAGTAACCTCTGACTTGACTTAGAAGGAGAAAAATCATTGCTGGTCTGGCCTCTAAGGTATAGCATTACAGCTAGGTGTGGTTGGCTGTGGTCTGTGCTTGTGACCACACCCATATGTGACGTAGCATGGTACTGTAGTGCCATACAATGTCACTGCCGCACAGGGTGATGAGTTGGCAGGCCGGGTGAAGTTACTGTTTAAGTTTTGAAATGCTACTGAGAGAGAGATTAGTACAAGAGATGGCTGGCAGGCAGATCTTTCATTCAAAGTAAACCTCTGGATCAGGTATACTGAACTGAACCGAAAACTGGAATTAAAACAAGCTAATCTGGTGAGGGGATGAGGTGCAGGTGGAGAAGGACGGGGGCGTGAGCCGAAGAGGCAAGAGAGCTTGAAAAGAGCCGATAGGCAAGAACACTAGGAACAAAGCCCTGCTAATGAGGCTGATACAGGACAGGTGAGGATGGAAAATCAGGCTGTAACACAGGAAGGAAACATGGCACAAACTGCAAAGAAAACACAAAGTAATTGTAAAGTCAATTTAAGTTCAGGGCAAATAGGATGAGCAAGGTTATATCAGCAAGTGTTAAGTCATGAGGATAAGCGTTGGACTTTTTCCTCAAATCGTGTAAGTCTGTGTGGGAGATACGATCTGTTGTTGTTCTTTTCCCGAAGATACCATCTGAAGTGGGTACTAATTTTTGGGGTTGGTCTCCATGCTTATTTTTGTGATGGAAAAGATGTATCACCAGTCTAAGCTGCATATTTGAAATGATACAATCTCACCATCATGTCATTTTAGTCAACAGAGGAAAGAGCAAGGTTCATGGAGAGATTTAACCCCAGTACAGTACAAACTAGGAAATGTGCTAATAAGCTAGTTTCTCTTGATGCCATGTTGTTGTTCATTCACCGAAATTAAATCTTCAAGGTGAATTACTGATTTTGTCGGCCGATTGTGGGCAAACGCACAAGGTGAAAACATAGCAGTAACCTCACCTGATAAAAGACACACAAACACATTCAGATTCATTCGTATTTCTGGCTACTTCTTGACTGTAACTCAAATTTTTTCTCTCCCTCTTTGCTTTGCCAAATGATCAGCTACAGGTGGGCCAAACAGGCGTACAGAGGGTTTAAAAATACTTTTTGCAGAACTGGTACTGAATGTTCCTTTATATTCCACTGATGAAACCTGAAACCACTAACACAAGCTGCACATGCAAATAT